>NW_006922182.1:984355-998720 GCF_000298275.1 Orycteropus afer afer
CTGTAGTGATACCACCTCGGAAACCCAAGGAGGGGTCTCTATGAGTCAGGGCTGACTCCATGGCACACAACAACAACAACAACAACATGTAATATGGACTATTAGAAGAATGCACAAATCTGTTAGAGGAAGTACACCTCCTTAGAAGCAAGAATGGCCAGACTTCATCTTATGTACTTTGGTTGTGTTGTCAGAAAGAGCTAGTTGCTGAAGAAGGATATAATGCTTGGTAAAGTAGAGAGTCAGCAAAAAAGAGTAAGATCCTCAAGAAGATGGCTTGACAACAATGACTACAATGACAGGCTCAAGTAAGGCAATTGGAAGGACAGCACAGAACTAGATGTTGTCCATAGGATTGCTATGAGTTAATACTTACTCCATGGCACCTAATGATAACATATGATAAGAATTTTAATATGCTACTGGTGCTCAACTGGAATGACTATGATTACCTGATATTCTTTATAACAAAAAATGTATTTCTTAGAAGGACTAGAATCTGTAGTCTAAAAGAGCAAATGCATGATTTTCAATCTTAAATATTGGAAAAAAAAAAAAAAACAAACCTCACTGCCATCGAGTTAATTAGACTCATAGCAACCCCTCCTTGTGTTTCCGAGGTGGTATCCCCTACAGAAGTAGATTGCCCAGTCTTCCTTCTGAGGAGTGGCTGGTGGGTTTGAACATCCAGCCTTCTGGTTAACAGTCAAATGCCTTAGGTACTACACCACCATAGCTCCCTAAATATTGGCGTACGTAACTGATTACTTATTGATCCACACATTGTTTTATAAATTCTTTATTTATTATAATTATTAAAGAGCAATATGATGTAAAATATCTACCAAAGTATCTGGTATATACTGCTGTTGTTGGTTACCATCAAGTCCATTCCAAGTCATAGTGACCCAAGGTGTACAAAGTAAAACTGGTCTATAGGGTTTTAAAAGCTGTGACCTCTCAGAAGCAGATTGCCAGGCCTGTCTTCTGACATGCTTCTGAGTAGTTTCAAATTTCCAACTTTTCAGTTAATATATATTAGTTTTCCCCTTACTCCCCTTACCTCAGCTAAAGAATTATATAACTTTTGCTTTTAAATAATTCTAAAGACATATCTCTTTAACACTAACAAATAATACTAAAAAATCACATATTTGCAAACTGCATGATTTTTTTCTATATAGAAACATTATGATCACTCTCATTGTTATTATTGCAACGTGTAGACTCATTCAGAACAAAACACCATTGAGTCAAAATGCAGACATTGTCATTTACCTTTTATTGACTGAAAAAAAAAAAAAAAAACTAACTAAAATAAGGATGAAATTACTTCTAAAAGGCCTAGGAAATAGGAAAATTGCCAGTATATTTAAATACAAATGAATGTCCTTTCTAACCAACCCATGTCAATGTGTTCATATTTTGAGTGAAAGATGGTTCTCTTTATCTTGGCCTTTGCATACTTAACACATAAAATTTTACATTTTTTTTGTCCATCCTCTTTCTTTCTATGTAAAAGTCTTGTGTCTCTTACAGACAATTATCATGCTATCATGGTTGTTAAACAAAAAATGAAAAATCACTGATGTCGAGTCAATTGAACCCATAGCGACCCCTCCTTGAGTTTCTGAGGAGGTAGGTATTTCCACAAAAGTACATTTCTCAACCTTCCTTCCAAGGAGTGGCTAGTGGGTTGTTAGTTACTATTAAGTTGAGTTTGATGGCAATGCCGCCCCTATGTTTGCAGAGTAGAATTGTTCCTTTGGGTTTTCAAGGCTGTGATGTTTTGGAAACAGATTGCCAGGCTTTTGTCTTTAGGATCCTCTGTGTGGGTTCAACTCATCAACTTTTCAGCCAGTAGTCAAACACTTAACTACTTGTGCCATGCAGGGACTCTGAAATACACCATTGTATATTTGAAAGAACATTGGACAGGGAATATAAACGTCAAGACTTGGAATTTGACTCCTTTCACTAGACACATGACTTTTCTAAGTTTTTTAAACATTATGTGTCTCAGAATTCTCATAAATTCTATGAATATATTTTATAAGCCTTCTTAAGATCCTTTTTTAGCCCTACAAATTATCTGATTTCATTTATATGAGATAAATATGTAATGAGATGAGAAGGAAAAAAAAAACCTTCATTCTGAATTTTAATATTGCTTTAAAAAATATTATTACAAAGAATGTTTTTTCTTGTTTCAATTTCTTTACCACTATTGTTCCATGAGCTGACAATTTTTATCCAATTTCTTCTATGGACCTGAAGTTTTACCAGCAACCCACAGAACATTACTGAAATTGTAGAACCTTACTGAGCTTTCTAATATTTATTTCTATTTCAAGAGAAGTACTATGTTGATTAACCTTCCTGTGCATAGCATCAAGGCACTCATATTAGTTGAGGCTGGTAGTAGTTCTATTATCTATGGTATAATCTAGAAAGAATTTGTTAGTAAGAATTTGAGAGCACTTGTTACCTTGACAACAGCAGGTAATGTCTGGCTACTCGGCATGGGTCTCCGCAGGTTCCCAGGTAATTCCTCAGATATTAATGATAGCTTGCTTGCTTGTTAAACTTAAATCTCTGCAATATTGGTTCTTATATGAAATTGGATATACTAGCTTGTGCTTTGTTATAGTCACTATTGTAAGCAGAAGTAAGTTCGTACATGTCTGTCACCTTGGTCTCTCACATAACTTAAATTATTTGCTCTGTTGAGAAGTAGCATGATTTCTGAAATGGAACATCTGAAATACCTCACAGAGTTTTTCAGTTTTCAGAACAGTGTGTGCATGTTCTTATGTGGTGTGTGTGTGTGTGTGTGTTATGTAGCTATTTATTTCAGTAACTAATAAACCATTTTTAACCTGTGTTTAATTAATGATATTTTATTAAGTAAACATGATGTCATCAAATAAAATCCAATTGTTAATTAACTTAATTTGTGATTTTATTATAGTACATTGGTAATTACATGGTTGGGGCACTATGATTCTATGTGAATCTGAAACTTTACTAGACGGAGCAAACATCTGGAAAAGAAGGGACTAGTGGTGCTAGATTTGTCAAGAATCTGTATCTTAAGTGTCCAAATCTTAATGAATGTCAAATAGATGAATCTACAGATGCAGGTGAAATGTCAAATAAATGAGTTTGGCTCTAAAACATGCTTTCTTATTATAAATTATTCTTACAATATGTATTCTCATTATATATGGCAGGATTTTCCTCCTAGAATTGGTTTTATATTCCTCCAAACCCCTTTTGAATTATAATAATTATTTAATCTATTAAGTAATTAATTAAAGAAAAAGTATATCTGGATGACCACAATCAGTTATACTGCAATGAAAATCATTTTAGCTTATATTTGATTACAAAAATAATATAGATTATAAGGTATAAAAAAGTACACATTACTCATATGTTAAACATCTAATCAATAAAAATAGTCACTGTGCATTGTTGTTGTTGTTGTTGTTGTTGTCGTTGTGTGCCATCTTGTCGACCTGACTCATAGTGACCCCTCCTTGGGTATCACTATGGAAGTAGGTTGCCCACCCTTCCTTCCGAGGAGTGGCTAGTGAGTTTGAACCACTAGCCTTCTGATTAGCAGTCAAGTGCCTTAGCCACTATGTTACCAGAGTTCCTCACTGTGCATTAATTTCCAATAATTATATCTTGCTTATCAGGACATTGTTTATATTATCCTTCACTAGAGTTTTACTGGAAGCTTTTTATCCTTTATCATGTTTTTGTTATGATAAACTAAACAATGTTGCGGTAGCAAACAGTCCAAAACATTACTGCTTTAAACAACTAAGTTTATTTTTCTTCATGCTACAAATCCTTCACAGGGTGGTTAGTCATTGTCACTCATTGACTGAGCTTGACAGTGATTCCATCTCCACACATGTAAGCAAGGAAAAGATATCACGGTAACCTATACTTTTACTCTAAATGCTTCTTTCTGAAATGGAGAAATCGCAATTCTGCACATATTTTATGGATCAAAGAAATTCACAAAGCTAACAATAAGTGCAAAGGTCAGCAGTGTATAAATCTTCCCACAGAGAGGGGAACCTAATATTTGTGCAAAATAATTCAGCATAACACTTCTAGAAATCATATCTTCTATATAGTTGCATTCTGATTCTTGTCTATCTTCAATTTATGTGTTCTTTTAATGGGCATTTATTGCCACCATTTATGTACCAGGTACAGAGGAGCTCTGGTGGTGTAGTGGATAAGGCACTTGACTGCTAACCGAAAGTGATCTACTTCTGTAAAGACTTACAGCCTCAGAAACCCAATGAGGGTTGCTATGAGTCAGAAACAACTTGATGGCAGTGAGTTTGGTTTTTAGTTTTTGTACCAGGTTATAATTGGGAGTGGTAATATATAAATAAAAGAAGTATTAATTTCCTTTATGGAAGAAGAACAAAGATATAGGAAAATAGAAGATATATATATATTTTTCCCCATTATGTTGTTGTTAGAGGATGTTGAGTCAGCTCCAGCTCTTACCAACCCTATGTACAACAGAACGAAACACTGCCCACTCATTTGCTAGCCTCACGATCCTTGCTATACTTGACCCCATTGTTACAGCCACTGTGTCAGTCCACCTCATTGAGGGCCTTCCCCTTTTCTACTGGCCCTTCATTTCACCAAGCATGATATCCTTCTCCACAGAACAGTCTCTTCTGACATGACCAAAGTAGGTGAGATGAAGTCTGAGAATTTTCATTTCCAAGAAGCATTCCAACTATACTTATTCCAAGACAGGTTTGTTCTTCTGGCAGTCCATAGAACTTTCAGAATTCTTTGCTAACATCACAACTCAAAAGCATCAACTCTTCTTTGGTCTTCCTTATTAATTGTCCAACTTCCATATGCATGTGAGGCTATTGAAAATACCATGGTTTGGTTAGGTGTACCCTATTGTTCAAAGTGACATTTTTGCTCTTCAGCACTATAAAGAGGTCTTTTGCAGCAGGCTTGCCTAGTGTAATACATCATCTTATGTCTTGACTGCTGCTTCCATGATGTTGAGTATGGAACTAAATAATATGAAATCTTTGACAACTTCAATCTTTTCTCCATTTATCATGATGTTACTTATTGGTCCAGTTATGAGGATTTTTCTTTCTTTATGTTGAAATATAATCCATACTACAGACTATAGTCTTTAATCTTCATCAGTAAATTCTTCAAGTCATCTTCAGTTTCAGCAAGTAAGTAAGTAAGGTTGTCATCTGCATATTGCATGTTGTTAATGAGTTTTCCTTCAATCCTGATGCTGTGTTCCTCTTCATATAGTCCAGCTTCTCAGATTATTTGCTCAGCATACAGATTGAGTAAGTAAGGTGAAAGATACACCCTGACACACTCCCTTTATGGTTTTAAATCATGCAGTATTCCCTTGTTCTATTATATCAACAGCCTCTTGGTCTATGTACAGATTCCTCATGAGCACAATTAAGTGTTGTGCAATTTCCATTCAACTCAACATTATCCATATATTTTTTTTCAAATCCACAAGTCAAATGCTTTTGCATAGTCAATAAAACACAAGTAAACATCTTTCTGTTATTCTTTGCTCTCAGCCAAGATCCATCTGACATCAGCAATGATATCCCTTGTTCCACATCCTCTTCTGAATCCAGCTTGCACTTCTGGAAGGTCTCTGTCAATAGACTACTGCAATCATTTTTTAATTATCTTCAGAAAAATTTTACTTGTATGTGATATTTAGGATATTTTTTGATAATTTCCACATTCTGTAGGATCACCTTTCATTGGAATGGTTATAAATATGGATCTCTTCCAGTCACATGGACATGTGGCTGTCTTGTAAATTTCTTGACATAGACAAGTATGTCCCTCCAGCACAGCATCTGTTTGTTGAAACATCTCAATGGGTATTCCAACATTCCTGGAGTCTTGTTGTTCAACAGTTCCTTCAGATTCTTGATCATATTCTATATCCTGAAATATAGGCATGTCAACCAATTCTTTTCCATTATAGAGATGATTGCTTTATATTTCAGAAACTCACTGTAGTACCTAAATGTAGATAAGAGAATATAACATTGCTGTCTTTATCTTTTAAGAAAATTTGTGTCAGTGAAGACACTTTATATTGTGATTAACAACAATAAGTCCCTTAAAAAAAAAAAAAAAAAAAAACTTGGTGCCATCAAGTCAGTTCTGACTCATAACAATCCCATTGGGTTTCCAAGGCTGTAAATCATTACAGACAATCAGCTAAGGGAGACCAGAAGTGAGCTGGCAGTGTGTTGGAGCAGCTAATGGAGAATAGGAAGTGAACTGGTAGCAGGTTAGCTCAGGTAAGGAAGACCAGGAAGCAAGCAGAGAGGTTTGGAATGACTAAGGGTGACCAGGAATGAGCAGAGGGGTTTGAAACAGCTAAGGGAGATGGAATTGTCTGTAAGTTTGTCATCCTGTGGTGGCTTGCGCATTGCTGTGAGGCTGGAAGCTATGCCACTGGTGTTTGAAAAGCCAGGAGGGTTATCCATATTGGAAAGGTTTCAGCAGAGCTTCCAGACTAAGATAGAATCAGAAGAAGGAAGAGGCCATCCACTTCTCAAAGAAGCAGAAAGTGAAAACCATATGAATAGCAGTGAAATGCTGTCTAATATATCACTGTAAAATTTTATGAATAGTCATGAAACACTGTCCAATATAGTGCTGGAAGATGAACCCCTTAGGCCGGAGGGCACTCAGCATATGACTGGAAGATTTACCTCTTCAGAGCAGAGCAACAGTAATCATGTGGATAGAGTAAAGCTTTGGGACCTTCATTTGCTGATGTGGCATGAGAATAAACAGCTACAAACATCCATTAATAATTGAAACATGGAATAAACAAAAGGATGAATCTAAGAAAATTGGAAGTTGTCAAAAATGAAATGGATAAAAAAAGTATAAAAGATTGATCTTCTAGGCATTAGTGAGCTGAAATGGACTGGTCTTGGCCATTTTGAATCAGACAACCATATAATCTACTAAGCCATGAATAACAAAAAAAAGAGGAACGGCATGGCATTCATCATCACAAGGAATGTTTCAAGATTTATCCTGAAATGCAATGCTGTCAGTGATAGGAAAATATCCATATGTCTACAGGGAAGACCAGTTAATATTACTATTATTCAAATTGATGGACCAACCACCAAAGCCAAATATGAGGAAATTAAAGATTTTTACCAACTTATGCAGTATGAAATTGACTGAGCATTTAATCAAGATGTGTTGATTTAAATTGGTGACTGGAATGCAAAAGTTGGAAACAAAGAAGAATCACTGGTAGTTGGAAAACATGGTGGTGATAGAATAACGCTGGTGATCTCATGGTAGAATTTTGAGATACCAATGAATTGTTCACTGAAAATACCTTTTTTCAACAACACAAACAGCATCTATACATATGGACTTTGCCAGATGGAGTACACAGGGATCAGATTGATTACAACTGTGGCAACAGATGATGGAGAAGCACTGTATCTTTAGCCAAAACAGGGTCAGAAGCTGAGTGTGGAACAGAAAATTAACTGCTCACATGCAGGCTCAAGTTGAAGTTGAAGACAGTTAAAACAAGTCCAGGAGAGGCAAAATATGACCTTGATCATATCCTTCCTGAATTTAGAGACCATCTGTTCTGGTTACCTAGTGCCATTCTGACAGGAATATACACCACAAATAGGATGGCCTTAACAAACAGGAGCTTATTCTTATAATTTGGAGGCTTTAAGTCCAAATTCAAAGGACCAGGATCTCAGGGCTAAGTGGAAGTCCCTCAGCCTTGGGCTTCAGCTCTGCCTCCAGCTTCCAGCCCACTGAAACTAGAGGCTTTCTTTACTCAGGCAGCTACTAGCTGCTGAGGCTGCCAAGCCCAAGGTTGACAAGACAAAAGCACAATCCTGATATTACCAAATTACATGGTAGGTCATTAATTCAAGTCCATTGTAAATCCTAGCATCGACAGAGTATGGCAGACTGCTGAACAACAACTCAGCTACATGCAGGGTCCAAGCATGCCACAGGCTAGACACCATTCGCAAGGCTTCTCCTTATATACAGGAAGCAGGCCACACCCAAAAGGCAGCTACTCAGCTGCTTGTGGTAGATCCCACCATGGAGTTGATTGCCAGTCTTATCATGGGGAATAAATAACTCGCACCAGCTGCCCAGTCACTCAACCAGGCCCAGGCAAGTTGACACACAGACATAACTAATGCACCATCTAAAGAATAGATTTGAGGCATTGAACACCAATGACATAAAACCAGAGGAATTGCGGGATGACATCGAGAACATCATCCTTGAAGAAAGCGAAAGGTCATTAAGAAGACAGGAGAGGAAGAAAACATCAAAATGCATGTCAGAAGAGACTCTGAAACTTGCCCTTGAATAGAAAGTAGCTAAAACAAATGGAGGAAAGGACAATATAAAAGAGCTGAACAGAAGATTTCAAAGAGCAGCTTGAGAAGACAAAGCCAATTATTATAATGACCATGTAAAGACGTGGATTTAGAAAACCGAAAAAGAACACACTCAGTGTTTCTCAAGCTGAAAGAACTGAAGAAAAAAATTTAAGCCTCGTGTTACAATATTGAAAGATTCTATGGTCAATATATTGAATGATATAGGAAACATCAAAAGAAGATGGATGGAATACACAGAGTCACTATACCAAAAAGAATTGGTCAATGATCATCCATTTCAAGAGGTGGCATATGATCAAGAATCAACAGTAATGAAGGAAGAAGTGCAAGCTTCACTGAAGGAATTTGTGAAGAACAAGGCTCCAGGAATTGACGGAATACCCATTAAGATGTTTCAACAAATAGATGCCTTGCTGGAGGCACTCACTCAGCTATGCCAAGAGATTTGGAAGACAGCTACCTGCTCAAATGACTAGAAAAGATCCATTTTTGTACCCATTCCAAAGAAAGGTGATCCCACAGAATGTGAAAATTATAGAACAATATAATTGATATCATATTCTGGTTACCTAGTGCCACTCTGATGGGAATATATACCACAAATGGGATGCCCTTAACAAACAGGAGTTTATTCTCTTACAATTTGGAGACTTTAAGTCAAAGTTCAAAGTGCCAGGTTCTAGGGGCTGCATGAAAGCCCCTCAGCCTTGGGCTTCAGCTCTGCTTCCAGCTCCCAGCCCACTGAAGCTAGAGGCTTTTCTTCTCTCAGACAGCTCCTGGCTGCTGAGAGTGCCAAGCCCAAGGTTGACAAGTAAAAAGGCACAGTTCCAATGTTACCAAACCACATGAAAGACCATTAATTCAAGTCCGTTGTAAGTTCCCAAGTCAGCAAAGCATGTCAGGCTGCTAAACAATGAGATGCTTACATGCAGGTTCCAAGCATGCCATAAACTAGAGACTATCCCCAAGACTTCTCCTTATGTACAGGAAGCAGACCACATCCCAAAGGCAGGTACTCAGCTGCTTGTAGTAGATCCCACCATGGAGTTGACTGCCAGTCTCATCATGGGGAATTATTGGCTAATAATTAATAATATAAATAACAACAGCCACTCAACCAGGCCCAGCCAAGTTGACACCAAACAACCACCATGTATCACAAGCAAGTAAAATCTTACTGAAAATAATTCAAAAATTATTGCAACAATACATTGACAGAGAAATTCCAGAAATGCAAACTGGATTCTGAAGAAGACATGGAACAAGGGATATCATTGCTGATGTCTGGTGGATCTTAGCTGAAAGCAAAGAATACCAGAAAGATGTTTACTTGTGTTATATTGACTGCAGAAGCATCCCACTGTGTGGATCATAACAAATCATGGATGACATTGAGAAGAATGGGGATTCCAGAACACTTGATTGTACTCATGAGGAATCTATACATAGACCAGGAGGTAGTTGTTCAAAGAGAACAAGGGGATACTGCATGGTTTAAAAATCAGGAAGGAAATGTGTCAGTGTTGTATCCTTTCTTCATACTTATTCAATCTGTATGCTGAGAAAATAATCCAAGAAACTGGACTATATGAAGATTGGAGGGAAACTCATTAGCAACCTGTGATACACAGATGACACAACTTTGCTTGCTTAAAGAGACGATGACTTTGAGCAATTATTGATGAAGATTGAAGACTAAAGTCTGCAGTATGGATTACACCTCAGTATAAAGAAAACAAAAATCCTTACAACTGGGCCAATAAACAGCATCACAATAAATGGAGAAAAGATTGAAATTGTCAAAGACTTTATATTACTTGGTTCTTCAGTCAATATCAATGGAAGCAACAGACAACATATTGTGGTGGGCAAATCTGCTGCAAAATACCTCTTTCAATTGCTGGAGAGCAAAGATGTTTCCTTGAATACTGAAGTATTTTCAATTGCTTCTTATGCATGTGAAAGCTGGACAATGAATAAGGAAGACCGAAGAAAAGTTGATGTTTTTGAATTGTGGTGTTGGTGAATAATATTGAAAATAGCATGATTGCTAAAAGAACTAGCAAATCTGTCCTGGAAGATGTGCAGCTAGAATGCTCCTTGGAAGCGAGAATAGCCAACCTTCATCTGACCTACTCTGGTCATATTTTCAGAAGGGACCATTCTCTGTAGAAGAATATCATGCTTGGTAAAGTAGAGGGTCAACCAAAAGGGGAAGACCTTCCACAAGATGGATTGGCACAGTGACTGTAATGATGGGCTCAGGTATATAGAGGATCATGAGGCTGGCAAAGAACCAGGCAGTATTTTGTTCTGTTGTACATAGGGTCACCATGAGTTGTAGAGGATTTTATGGCACCTAACAACAATAACAACAAATCTTTATAGAAGTAGATTGCCCCATCTTCCTTCTGTGGAGAAGCTGGTGGGTTTGAACTGATGACTTTCTGGTTAGCAACCATCATAACTCTACCATCATAACTCCACCATCATAACTCCTCCATAATGTTGTTGTTTTTTATGTGTCATCGAGTCAGAGCCGACTCATCCTTCCGAGGAGTGGCTGGTGGGTTTGAACCTCTAGTCTTCTGGTTAGCAGTCTAATGCCTAATGAAGTAGATGCTAATGTGTCATATACGCTTCATGAAATTTGGAAGAATTCATATCCTTTCTATATCATATTCTGACATTTGATTTCTTTGTTTCATGTTTCATAGTGAATAAACAGCCCAGATATAAATGTGAATAAAATACTGTTCAGCAAGATAGGTAGTCCACCATTTGACACTAGAGTTTCCCAGCATGTATTTCTTATTATTTTATTGGATTAAGTTTGGTCACATGGTCTTCTAGGATTAGTGATATCTGTTAATCTAATTATCCTGAATAGCTTGGACCTAAAGCAAAAGAAGAATCTCACTTTACTTCTTGTTGTTGTTGTTATGTGCCATCAAGTTGGCCCCGACTCATAGTGACACTTCTTTGGGTTTCCGAGGCAGTATCACTACAGAAGTAGATTGCCCAACCTTCCTTCCAAGGAGTGGCTGGTGGGTTTGAACCACCAGCCTCCTGGTTAGCAGTCAAGTGCCTTAGGCACCACACCACCAGAGCTCCACTAAACCACATAAAGTATGGCCCAGTGAAAATTGATACAGTTTCTAACAGAATGATGGCAATCATTCTTGATGGCAATCAAGGTAACCAATATACCTTCACAAATTTTTCCTCTAATTTTTATCACCTTTTATTTTCTCAATGTGTTTCTAAATGTGTTTACTATATCTAAGAAATACATTTGATTTGTATTCAACAGCTTTATTCCAAAGGTTCACTTTTGAATAAAAACATTGAAAGAAATACTGGCTTTAGTTTTGAAATAAGTTGACCAATTATGTTAATTATGTTCTATTGTTACACATGTATTAATTATGCATATATGAATAGAGTTTTATGTACTTGATAAGTGGAAATTTAAAATTGAAATGTAAATAGCTTTACTTCCACAAGGGCTGAGTAAGCTTTTAACATGCTAAACTTCCCATTGATTTCAGTGATAAATTCAGCTATGGGGTACAGTAATTGAAGGGAATGGACAGTGAGGAAAACAAAACAAAACAAAATTAGGCAGGAAACAGGAAATCTAAAAAAGCACGGGATTAGTTTCCTGTTTTTATGACTTTACCTTAGGGCTGGCCATGGTCACAGGATGTCACACAATGGCCATATCTCCAAGAAGTCAACCATATTTCTGGCCTGAAGGACCAGAAAGCAGAGACTAGGAAAGTGTAGCTACTGGAAAATAAGAGAGGCAATGCTGGAAAGTTGCGATCCAGACAACAACAGACAAAGGCATCCCTAATTATTGTTTAAACACTCTGTCAAGGTCTCTGGATAGTTCTTGGACTATCTATCAGTTGGTCAGGCTCATACAATGAGAAGATAAGAGAAAAAGTAAAATAAAATAAAACATGAACAAATATTTGAGCAGCCAATCAATATGAAGAGACACATCTTATAATTTCATTTTCAGCAATTTAATTGCCTTCAAAAACAAGCAAAACAAAGTAACAACCCTCTTAGGGGAATTGTTGCAGAATATGAGTCTCAAAGATAACACTAACAATTACACAACATACACACACACATAAAAATATAACATATTCTCAAGTGGAAATGATAAAGCCATTTTGGAGATAACACAAATACTGAACTTACCAAAATACTCAAAAAAATGTATGAGAAGAAAGGAAATCTCAGCTTAGAAAAAGAATCACGTAATAAAATCAAATGGAAATTCGAACACCACTAACTGTTTATTAAAATATTTTGTCCAATTTTATATGTTATTTAATTTAAAATAGGTTTCAGTAATTGTGTTATTAAGTTTTGCTTATCAGCTTCGCTAGGCTATGTTACCCAAGTCAAACATAGTCTATAAGCTATCTTGCTAATGTAATGAGAAATTAGTTAGTTGAATACAAGTAAAGCACATTGCCCTCAATAATGTCATAGGCCATATCCAATCAAATGAAGACCTTTTGGTTAGCAGTCAAATGCCTTAGGCACTAAACCACCAGTGCTCCTTTTTGAAGACATTAAGAACCACAAATAAGAAAGAACTCTGCTTCATGAGTGTAACATATGTACATTGCTAGTCTCCAGTCTATCCCATGAACTATGGATTTTAGATTTATCAGCCCCTATAATCTCCTAGGGAGCTCTGGTAGCATAGTGGCTAAGACACATGCCTGCTAACCAGACAGCTGGCGGTTCAAACCCACCAGCCACTCCTTGGAAGGAAGGTTGGGCAATCCTACTTCCGTAGTGATACTGCCTCGGAAACCCAAGGAAGGGTCGCTATGAGTCGGGACCGGCTGGACAGCACATAACAACAACAACAACATAATCTCCTAATCCAATTCCTTAAAACCTGTCTCTCTCATGCTCTGCCTCTGTTTTTTGTTTGTTTGTTTGTTTGTGTGTTTGTCTTGTTTTCCCTCTCTATATAGATAGATACACACACACAGACACACAAACACACACACACGCATATATCCTTTAGTTCTGTTTTGTTTTTCTGGAGAACTATGATTAATGCAGTGATCTTTAAACATATTAAAACTAAGTTAAAATATATAAATATCAAGTTTTAGGTAAACTTCTATGAAACATATTACAAACATTTCACCTATTATCTAGTCAATCAATTTACTATTAATTATATTTAGTTATATACTTGATGCTAATTTTCCAAAAATAACTGGAACATTTTTCATGAACAAATCATGGACTTCTGTTTTTAGTATTGTTTTCTATTATTTCTGTTTCAATGTATGTTTTGAAAAAGTGTTTTTCTTTCAAAAGAATGAACTCATATCCATCTTCTAAATAAAATTCAAAGAATATACATTCCCAAAATAGTGTTCAAAACTATTTTCATTGTTTTAATGATTATTACTGATTACCACAAAAGCACCTAGAACTATACCACTTTTTAGAAAGTGGAGATGTATATTTTATTCCAAACCTTATCATTAATTTGCTTATAGACGCTCAGCAAACTATTCTATTGTTCTGTGACTTCATTTCCTTGCCTTTAAAATGTGGATAATATCACTTCTAATTGCACCCACTTACCATCGTTATTGTGTTGGGGAAATGAAATAATGCCTGTGAAAAGTATTTAGAAATTGAAAAAGTACAAAAATAGGTATCTGTGAGCATCCCTTGTCTTCTAACATGATAATTGTAACCAATATAATTCAAGAAGTACATTTTATGTCAAGTTCCATATCAGATGTCATTTTAAATATTTAATAATAAAAAGAGTAATTCCTTATTATAATGCTCAACAACTATTGAACTTCTACTTTTTTTTCTTA
>NW_006922182.1:998845-1004502 GCF_000298275.1 Orycteropus afer afer
GACTCAGTGAACACAAACATGAGTAAGTCTTTCCAAGGAGTTCACAAGCAGGCAAATCCAAATGCAGTAAAACCCAGGACATAAAGAACATCTGAAGTAGTTGTGAAGTTAAAGTATCAGAACACTCAGCAGGTAAAAGTAAAAGCCATGAGCTACACAGCAATGCAAAGGAAAAGTGGAGAAAAAGTTGACACAAATAAAATAGAAATAAACTCCAGATGAAATAATGATCAATAAGCTGAATAAACCATTGTTTCTACAAGTGTGTGGAGAAAACTGTGTTACAGCTTCTGTTTTTAATCTTCTTCTCATTCTGACTCCAAACTTTTTTTCTTTTATTGAATCTAAATCTTAATTCATTGAAGCATCTCAACTGGCTTTTATTTAAGAAAACAGAGAAATTATAATGACCAAATATTTCAAATATCTTTTCTGCAGGAGGTTATTCTACTAGTGTTTGGAGAATATACTGATTGAACCTTCCAGAAACAAACAAACAAAAAAGAAAATGAGAATGAGTTGTTATATGTGTTACAAATGTTCAAAATATTTTTTAATAATTGCACATTTCTGCTTTGGACACAATCATTAATTAGATTAAAGGGCTTGTATAACATTATTACTGATAGGCTTTCATAACTATTAAAAATTCAATTATACACTGCTCCTAAAATCATATAAATATATATTAACTATTTTCTATTTCTCGTACTTAGGGAAGAATTAGTTATTGTCTGAAACAAAAGAAGTCTTGATAAAATTCCCCACTGAATATTTTTTCTCTTGTTTCTACACAACAATAAAAGTTGCACATAATATCACTGACATTTTTTCATTCAGTTCACTGTTTTCTGAATTAGTGTGAATTTTACGCAAGTATATTTTGTCTAAGTAGTGTCATAAACAAATAAAGTATAGAACAATGAAAATACTTGTAATGTCTCCATGTAAGAACTAATGCAGAAATTGACAATTAAATAGATGATTGAATAAAGAAGCTTAAAATTAAAATCTTAGTATTTGACAGATAAACGTGGTTGCTCATATATTCTAAAAATATGACTAAGTGGGATTACTAAAACGTAATGCTTTACCACTTATATGAGTTAAATTACAATTATCTTTTACATAAACCTAGGCAGGATGTTCTAAGATTATACAGAAAGGATAATTGCTGCTTCTTTCTGCAACAGATTCTAACATTTTCTTGGGTATTTCCAATTCTTCCATTTTTATCATTAAATGTTCCTCTTCTTATCTCGTTCTTAACATTTTCAGTTATATATCTCTATATTTCATTTTTCACCTTTACTTACCTGCACTCAAAGAAACCCTTTTTATAAATAAGAAGATATTATGTGAAGTTGTATACTTTTACCTGGATATAGATTTTTCTGTCAAAATAGACAATGTTCAAGATGTGTTGACTTTAAAATATATTCAATTATTTCAAAACCATCACATTATTTTTATGTCTATTGGAATTATCTGAATTATATAAAAGTTACCAATCTATCTGAAATCATTGTATGCTGTACATATCATATCATTAATTTTACAAAGGAAAATATGTTATGTTATTGTGGACATTAATGTTTAAAAAATTCCTCTTACAATTTATTTCGTATAGACACCAAAATAATTTGAAAACATACACCCCACATGCTCACAAGTATCATTCATTTTATTATGTGCTGTGGAATCAATTTTGATTCATAAAAATCCCAAGTAAAAGTATAACTGCTCCGTAAGATTTATATGCTATAATTACAGGAGCAAGTTGCCACCAGGTCTCCTGGTCCATTCTTTGTACATTCACCACCAAAAAATGCAAAGGAGAGCTACAGACATGGTTTCTGTGTAGTGTATGTGTGTGATAGGGAGCTGGGATACTATTGTTAAACCCAAACAGTTTGAAACTGTTGTTTGAGACAAAGGAATGGAATAAAAAAATGAATATCCCAAAATGAGTACATTTCAGGGATTATAGTTTTATCAACACTCCATGATTTTCCACTAATAGTCTGTCAGTTTGTTGCACTGTGGTAGCTTGTGTGTTGCTGTGAGGTTGGAGGCTATGCCACTGGTATTTCAATTAACAGCAGGTTCACCCTTGCTGGACAGGTGTTAGCAGAACCTCCAAACTAAGACAGACTCGGAAGAAGAAAAAGGCCATCCACTTTTTAGAAATTTGGCCAGTGAAAACCATATGAATAGCAATGAAACACTGCCTGATATTTAATGGGAAAACATTATGAATAACCTTGAAACATTGTCTGATATAATGGTAGAAAATTAAAACCTCAGATGGGAAGGCACTCAAAGTATGACTGGGGAAGAGCAGCTTCCTCAAACTAAAGTTGACCTTAATGATGTGGATGGAGTAAAGCTTTCAGGCTCTCCATTCACTGATGAGGCACAACTCAAAACAGGGAAAAACAGCTGCAATATCCATTAATAATCAGAACTTGGAATGTACAAAGTATTAATGTAGAAAAATTGGAAGTTGCCAAAAAAGAAATGGAACTTATAATGGTGGATATATTAAGAATTAGTGAGCCAAAATGGACTGGTTTTGGCCATTTTTTATCAGTCATATAATCTACTATATGGGTAATGAGAAAATGAAGAGGAATGGCATGGCATTCATGGTCACAAGAATGTTTCACGATCTATCCTGTAGTACAATGGTGTCAGTGATAGGATGATATTTAGATGCCTACAAGTAGTGTAGTACCTAAGGCACTTGACTGCTAACCAGAAGGCTGATGGTTCACACCGACCAGCCATTCCTCAGAAGGTAGGTTGGGCAGTCTACTTCTGTAGTGAGACCACCTCAGAAATCCAAGGAGGGGTCACTATGAGTCGGGTCTGACTCAATGGCACATAACAACAACAATAACAACACAAGTAAGACCAACTAATACTACTATTATTTAAATTTATGCACCAACCACAAAAGCCGAAGGTGAAGAAATTGAGTATTTTTCCCAACTTCTGCAGTCTGATATTGACCAAACATGCAATCAAGATATTTTGATTGGAATACCAAAGTTGGAAACAAGGAAGAATCACCAAAAATATGGCCTTGGTGAAATAAATGATGTGAGAGATGGCATGATAGTATTTTGCAAGACCGACTACTTATTCAGTGCAGATATTATACTTTCAACAACATAAAATGTGGCTATACATGTGGACCTAGCCAGACAGAATACACAGGAATCAAATGGGCTACATCTGTGGAAAGAGGAGATGAAGAAGCTCAGTATCTTCATCCAAAACAAGGCTAGGAGGTGACTGTGGAACAGACCATCAATTGCTCATATGCACATTCAAGCTGAAGCTGAAGACAATTAAAACAAGTCCACAAGAGCCAAAATATGACCTTGATTATATCCCACCTGAATTTAGAGATTGTCTGAAGAAGAGATTTGATGCATTGAACACCAATGGTGAAAAACCAGACAAGTTGTGGAATAACATCAGGAATATCATACATAAAGAAATAAAATGGTAATTAAAATGACAGGAAAGAAGGAAATGACTAAAGTGTATGTCAGAAGAGACTCTGATATTTGCTCTTGAATGGAAAGTAATTAAAGCAATTAGAAGAAATTAAAAGATAAAAGAACTGAACAAAAGATTTCAAAGGGCTACTTGAGAAGACCAAGACAATTATTATAATGAAATGTGAAAATAACTGGAATTAGAAAACCAAAAGGGAAGAACATGCTCAGCATTTCTCAGGCTGAAAGAACTAGAGAAAAAATTCAAGCCTTAAGTTGCAATACTGAAGGATTCTATGGGCACAATATTGAATGATGCAGGGAGCATCAAAAGAAGATGGAAAGAAAAGAGAGTCACTGTACAAAAAAGAAATGGTTGATGATCATCCATTTCAGGAGGTGGCATATGAGTAAGAACCAATAGCACTGAAGGAAGAAGCTAAAGCAGCACTGAAGGAATTTGCAAAACACAAGATTAAGAATTAACAAACACCCATTGAGATGTTCAACAAACAGATGCCATGTTGGAGGCATTTACCTGTCTATGCCAGGAAACTTAGAAGACAGCCACCTGGCCAACTGACTGGAAGAGATCCATATTTATACCCATTCCAAAGAAAAGGTAATAAAAGGTTGTGAGTGGCCATCTAAGGTGCAACTATTGTTCTCTCCCCATCTAAAGCAAGGAAGAGTGAAGAAAATTGAAGACACATGGAAACAAGTAGTCCAAATTGTATAGTAAACAAATTAGAACCATAATACATTATTTAAGAAGATTCAAAATACCTATTGAAATGTTTGTACAAATCACTGCCTCTTGCTTTAAGCCACACATAAGACTGTGTGGCTTAAAATCAGGGAATGTGTGAGTTACAGTTACATCCTTACATTTTCAATCTGCAATTGAAGCAAATAATCAGAGAAGCTGAACTATATGAAGAACTACTGAGCATCAGGATTGGAGGAAAACTCATTAACAACCTATGATATTCAGATGACACAACCTTGCTTGCTGAAAGTGAAGAGGACTTGAAGCACTTACTCATGAAGATCAAACACTACAGCCTTCAGTATGGATAACACTTCAACATAAAGAACAAAAATCCTCCAAAGAGAACAGTAAGCAATATTATGACAAATGCACAAAAAATTGAAGTGGTCAAGGATTTTATTTTACTTAGATCCAGAATCAATAACCATCAAGCAGCCGTCAGAAAATCAATGCAAATTGCATTGGTTAAAGCTTCTGCAAAAGATATTTTTTGTGTGTGTGTTAAAAAGCAAGGATAACACCTTGAGGACGAAGGTGTGACTGACCCAAGCCATGATATTTTCAACTGCCTTGTATGCATGTGAAAGCTTGACAATGAATGAGGGAAACCAAAGAAGAATTGATGCCTTTGAACTATGGTGTTGGCATAGAGTATTAAATACACCATGGACCACCAGAAGAACAAGCAAATTTATCTTGGAAAAAGTACAGCCAGAATGTTCCTTGGAAGAGAGGATGACAGGACTTTGTCACAAGTACTTGGGATAACTAATCAGGTGAGACTAGTCCCTGGAGAAGGATATAAGGTTTATTAAAGTGCAAAATCAGTAAAAAAGAGGAAGACCGTCAAATGAGATGGATTGACCCAATGCTGCAACAATGTGCTCAACCACAGCAATGATTGTGAGAATGGTTCAGGCCCTGACAGTGTTTTTTTCTCTTGAATATAGTGTCACTGTGAGTCAGAATCAATTCCATGACATGTAACAATAACAGCAATTGAAGTGTTGTCCTTTATGTTTTTATAGAGTTTATATAGTTTTTTTAATCCATATTCAACAATTATACTATCTCCTACACATTTTTATATTTTATTTTTCTTGTAAAATACTCATGTTGAGCTTTTCAGGTTTGTTTGTTTTTAATTTGATTTAATCTGATATATCAATCCAATTGGAAATTGCATTAAAACTTTCATAATACTGGGAAAAATAACTACTTATGTTTAGATTCTGATCCTTAAATAAAGATTCTACATTAATGTTGAGTTTTATGTAGATAGCAAAGGGAAATTTTTTTTTAATTATCCTAAACTAAAATTAAGTGCCTAATTTAATCAATGTTTCTTACATATTTTATTCAGATGATGTAAATAA
>NW_006922182.1:1004602-1038638 GCF_000298275.1 Orycteropus afer afer
AAATATTACCTTGAATCTTTTCCCCTCCCCCAATGGTCCATTTAAATATTGAGGTTATGAGTGAACAAAAACACCAAAATCTCTATCCTTATGAAGATTATAATAAATTTGTATATGTATTTACAGTAAAATGTATTTCACTTGAAAAGGCCTTCATATTTATTGGTGATGATTGTTCAGCATATTATATACTGCTTAATTTGACACAGTGATTGCAACAATTGGCTCAACATAGCAATAATTGTGAGGATGGCACAGGACTGAGCAATGTTCTGTTCTGTTTTATATACAGTCACTATGAGTCGGAACTGACTTCATGATACATAAAAACAGGATCAAAATTGAAGTGGTGTCCTTTAACATTTTATAAAGTGTACTATAATTTCATTTTATTTACCCATATTCAGCAATGATAACATCACCTATAAATTTTTATCTTTGATTTAAAAAAAAAAAAATATTTATGTTGAGCATTGCATGTGTATTTGTTTTTTAATTTGAATTACTCTGATGTATAAGTTCAACTGGAAATTGTAGCAAAACATTAATAACACTGGGAAAATAATCACTTATGTTTAGATTCTTATTCTCAAAGATTCTTCACTAACAATGAGTTTCATGAATAGCAAAGAGACTTATTTTTTTATTCTCAAAAGAAAAAAGTAGGCTAAGTACCTTTTTTAATCGGTTTCTCAAATATTTTATTCATAATATTTAAATAAGCTAATTTTATTATTTTATTTTCTATTTCATTTGTTCAATAAATATTACCTTGTAACCTACTTTTTTCAGGAATCACATAAGTACTGTAGTTACAAGGGCAAACAATAACAGCCACAAAATAAACACCCCCAAACAAAACAAAACAAAAACACACAGAATTTTCCTTTATGAAGATTGTAATGAACTTACATATTTAATTATAGTGGAATGTATTTCACTTGAAGAGGTCTTAATATTTGTAGGTGAAGATGGTTTGTCAATGTGTAAAACAGTTGGATAGTTTTTTTGTTGTTGTTGTTGTAAATATGAAATATCAGATAACAAGATGATTGGTAAGTGAAGAGTAGGTGTATAAGGAATAGAATCCTTTGTGGCCCATTTGAATCTTCTCCGCCTCTGTATTACCTTTTTGATAAGATTAACTATTAAGTAACATATTTACTCCTTGAAATCAATGGAAGTTCTGCATTTTTCATACAAAAATTGAGCAGGACCGTTTCAGTGGTTTTATCCACCACTCAGTTAAAGGTTGTTTCTGAAGCTTGTGATGATGTCATCTTTAAGTCATTCATCCATGATAAAGGAATGGAAAAGGAGCCTTGGAGCATTTTTGTGTTCATTCTGCAAAGGTTGTGTTCAAAGATAAATTGAAGTTATTCAGAATCTCTGTCTGAATGCTCTAAGCTTCAGTTAAAAGGTTATTCTGAGTTCTCAGCTTAACACTGAGGTCAGTTAATATCATCTGATGCTCAAAAATGACTCTAATTTCCAGAATACAAAACATGTTATAAAATAGAGTGTTTCCCAAGACACAAAATAAAGCCAAAAACTTAACTCTTATAAATGTCAAGTATGAAAAGCATTACTCTTCCATAGTACACCTATCTTTATTTCAAAAAAATACTTTTCGCTTTTCTTGTTTGTTTGTTTTGGTTTTGCTTCAGATAACTTCTTGCTCAAATATCACATCTGAATACATAATGTAACTCCAACTATCAAAAGGGCAGTTAAACTCTGCATTACTCAAGATTAAATGTATTACATTCTCAGAAATGTGACGAAAAACACATTTTCTTAAATTTAAATTTATGATGAACCTCATACCTATAGAAAACAAATGTTGAAATTTTTCTACTTGAAGTCAATTTCAAGTTAAGTAAAGCCACGGCCATTGGAATA
Organism: Orycteropus afer afer; assembly: GCF_000298275.1. Lineage (NCBI taxonomy): Eukaryota > Metazoa > Chordata > Mammalia > Tubulidentata > Orycteropodidae > Orycteropus > Orycteropus afer. Next base: position 1,006,505 of record NW_006922182.1, read on the forward strand.
TGAAAGACATTGGTTTTAATCCAGGCTTCTTCTCAACTCACTATATCTGTGATCCTAAGCAGGTAACTCAAAGTTTTTAAACCATAATTTCCCCAATTGGAATACAAAAAAATAAATAAATACATCATGTTTCTTAATATTTGTGTTTACAAATATCAGCAAAATGTGAAATCAGGTGAAGCTAAATTTATTGGATCTACTTGAGTGAGTAGGGGAACCGCTTTGACAGACATTTAGTAGTGTTTCAATTTGGTAAATCATGGAAAATTTTGTATAGAATATAAGGCTTGGACTTTATAATTCTATACAGAATTCTGCAAGGAGGAGAACTGGTTGGTACTGACAAGAATTAGTGATATAGTAGTTTAGGATTGATGGGCATAACATGGCAAGTGTCTTGATGTGTGTCATGAAGAGCAAGAAGATAAGGTTGATAAATAATAAGGTGTTTTGTTAATTTTCCATCTTATATTCCTGGATCAGGTATTTCGTGAAACAAGCAGCTAAACTATTATTATCATTATTTGCCTCAAGTATATATAACATAGGAATAGATAAAATACCTAATTCCTGTATTGATTAACACAAAGATTACAAAAAAAAAAAAAAAAAAAACCACTGCCATCAAGTCAATTCCAACTCACAGAGACCATCAGTGGGTTCCCAAGGCTGTATGTAAAGCTTTACAGAAGTAGATTGCCCTATCTTCCTCCCAAGGACCAGATAATCTTCTGGATAGCAGACAAATGCCTTGACCACTGTGCCACCAAATCTCCTTTAAGAGAATAATAAAACTGAGCACTAAGACTCTCAAAAATATAAAAATTAGTTTATCATTGTAAAATGTTTTACAATTGTAGACAGTTAAGCATTTGTATTCCAAATAGCAAGTACAGTAACAACAGAAAATAATTTTCAATATTTTCTTAAATTTAAAATTAATATACTGATGCTTCATAATTTAAATCAATGGGGGGAAAAAAAAAACTTAGGCCGCAGTTATGAAAAACAATTTGGTAGTATTTCTGGAAAAGCAAGAAATTTTAAAAATGATATATGTTAACAGTAAACATAACAAATAAGACTATCATTTCTAAATTATAACTGCCAGATGTCAAATATTCTTCTAGCCCTTGTTAGCTCTGTAACTAGATTTCCACATCTGATAAGTGTGGTTGTAGTAATATTTGTAATGCTTGTTCAGGAGCTCCAAAAATGTGGTACTTGACTTGAATAAGTAAAGAGGCTAGCTCAGATCTGACTTTAGACTCCATCTTAACTTCTGCTTACTTATATGTCAACCATTTACTTTTGGTGTATATTTAAAAGCCTGTACTTAAGCATTTTTCTTTTTTTTTTTTCTTTCTATAGTTAAGCTAAGGATAAAGAAAGAGTGGTCCCAAAGTGGGTATTGACACAAGTGGGATTGCATCACTTCCACTTCTGTGCAAAGTTATTATTTCACTTTGTGAGACCAAACTGGTCCCCAGTTTGAACTGGTTTTTAAACTTTGAGAAATCTCTTTGCACTTAAGAGAATATGCATTCTTACTCATTGACATCATGGATCTGACATGCAAATTTCTTGGGCTATCTTCTAGGGTATAAAAATATAGTTACTTATCATTGTTAGTATTATTGTGACTATCTTTTCTATAGTAACAGTGATAATAACTATTATTTTTGAGTAATTATTTCAACATTCAAGAGTATTCTATAAATTAGAAGTTCTGGATAAATCAACTAGGTGGGACTGCTTTTAAACAACCAAATATTTACACAGATCATGAAAGATTAAAAAGCACCAATTATCAGAGAAGTGAAAATCAAAATATAAGGTTAGAGCAGAAAAAAAGAATAATGGAGCTAACTGTGAAATAGTAAGATTTCAGTTGTATCCTGAAAGAATAGCAAGAGAATAGGCCAGTGCCATGCAGTGTAATTTATCCAGGTGATACGATGAACGATGGGCCAGGAAGATATCTTTTTTATCACATTAGTTATACTGCTGAAGATAACGCTAAGATTTTTTAAAATTATTTTATTCTGGGATCATTGTAAGGAAAAAAAAAAAAAAAACACTGGGGAATGTCATGATAATCTTTTATTTTAAAATGCTAACTAATTTTATAATAAAGAATGGATTTAGGATAACAGGAGTTGGGAAACAAGGAAAACTGTTGGGAAGATAACATTTTTCAAGTATTAAATGCTAAAACAATATATTAGAAGAGTGGTAGTAGAGATAGAATGGAAAAAGATGATTATTATAAAGTATTTTACATGAACTTACATTAAGAATAAGCCTGGGAAACTCATTGAATGAACATGGTGGAGAAAAGGAAATGAAGAGGAATAAGAAGCAAAAAATAACAGACTTGACATCTGGCTTTCTAAAAAAACAGTGTTTCCTCTGAGAGATATAGAGGAGAAATAAATATCTATAAAACTATTAATTCATTATTTTGCCAGATCTATTAATAATGGTCTTTAATTTAGCATATACTGCTTAATTTTCACAATAATAATTATAATAATAAAACTTCACAATACACATAGAGATTTTTATTAGAATGCCCAAGTGCTTTCTTCCAGACATCATTGTGATGTTCCCATTTGTTTTTTTACTAAACTCCAGAGCTTGTATATTCCTATTAACCCATAGCAATTGTATTCAATGATCTTTTGATTATTGGCAAATTATTCAAGACTTTAAGAAAAAACTGATTAAAAACCATACTTGATAACTGTTTTCCAAGAGCAACAATCTTACCATCCCAGAAACTATCCAATCAAGTAGAAAAAGCCTCCATTAGTATATAAATAAGGAGTTCCGGTAGCAAAGTACCTAAGGCATTTGACTGCTAACCAGAAGGTTGTCCATTCAAACCCACCAGCCACTCCTCAGAAGGAAAACTGGGCAATCTACTTCTGTAAAGATTTGTTGTTGTTGTTGTTGTTGTTGTTGTTGTTATGTACCATCGAGTCAGACCTGACTCAGTGACCCCTCCTTGAGTTTCCGAGGCAGTAGCACTACGGAAGTAGATTGACCCATCTCCCTTCCGAGGAGTGGCTGGTGAGTTTGAACCACCAGCCTCCTGGTTAACAGTCAAGTGCTTTAGGCACTATGCTACCAGAGCTCCCTCAAAAATCCAAAAGGGATTGCTATAAGTCAGAATCAACTTGATGGCAGTGAGTTTGGATTTGGTTTGAGTATACAAACAGCCTTGCTAATACAAATAGCCTTGTTAAACTCCACAAAGGACAGGTATCCAGTTAGGTGTCAAATTTTTTTCAGCATGCATTTATAGAGGAACTAAGTGCAATACAATCAAGTTCATAGACACAAGAGGAATATTATATAAAAATAATTCCTGGTGGCTCCCCAAAAAAACAAAAGTGAACAGTGACCATTTAGTGAATGGCCCTATTGAATAGAAATGGAGAGTCTTTGCTAAGTCTACATCCCGTTTTTGAGCAAATACAATAATATTCTCTCAAAGACAAGATAATGAGTCTCACTTACAATTTTTTTCTCCAGTATAATGAGTTTTCCAACTAACAAGACAATAGACAATATTATTTAAGGTAATAAATTTAATATCCTCAACATTTATATTTATATTTATTAAAATATCTAATAATATAATTTGGAATAAAACAATTTTTTAATTGTATATACTCATTTCAAATTGGACCTGTGAAATCATACATATATCCATAAACTCATGCATTAAACCTTAATACATGAAGATTGAATGGTAAATATCAATAATTTATTTCATGTTTTAAACATTTGTCAGTTAATTAGTGAGACACTTGTCGATTTTTCACACAAATTTATGCCAAGAATCTAAAGTACCACAACCCTATGTTTGATGAGGATACTTTTCTGCACACTATGGACAGCTAGAGCCATCATTCTTTGCTCCTCAACATCTGTATCCCTGCCCCATTAAAAATATTTCCAGATTCAGAAATTCTGTAAAACTGTGGTAGCAAGGAGAAGCCAGAAGTTTTCTGTTTTATTTATTTTTTATTTATTTCTTATTTCCATCCCCAGCTCTAACCCAGTCACCTCCCCTCTTCCCCCTCATGCCTCTCATAGTTGTTCTGCATCTCCTCTGTGCGAAGATTGCCCCTCTGGTGCCTTGTGGTTGATTGCTCCAAGGGATGCATTTCCATAAAGTATGTGGATGTGTCACCCTGGGTTGAGTGGTCTCTGTGTACATCTTGCTTACTAGCAAGCGGTTCAAACCCACCAGACTCTCCTTAGAGGGAAGGTTGGGCAGTCAATTTCCATAGTGATATTGCCTCGGAAACCCAAAGAGGTGTCGTTATGAGTCAGATCCAACTTGATGGCAGTGTTTTTTTTTTTTTTTTTTTTTTTCAATTGTGCTGAGAGCCAGCCCCTGAGTTTGCGTTTTATTCCAGGCCCAGAATATATCCCACAGTCATGGTATTGGGGGTCTCACTAGGCTCCATCCGACCAGTAATTCTGGTCATTATTGAGTTTTTGGATTTTGTTCCATGTTTTTCCTCTCATTCTATCCAGGATCCAAACTTGATCCTTTACTGAGTGGTTGGCATTGGTAGCTGGGCACCACCTAGTTCTTCTGATCTCAAGGGCCATCATGTCCTAGGGCTGATTGCTTCCAAATGCCCTTGTTTTTTTTTGCACTCATCTTTGCTTCTGATGATAGGAGACCATTAGCTGCATCTTAGATGGCCACTTGAAAGCTTGTAAGACTTTAGTCACTACTCACCAATGTAGGATGAGGAACAAAGCTTTTATATATTTTGTTGTGCCAATTGAGTCTGATGTCCCCCAGTACTATGGTCCTGAGTCAGTAAATCCATTGGATCACTCTCTCACAGTGTCTGGCTGTCTGTGATGGATTACTCTATGTCTGTCTTCTGTTGTTGCTGTAAGGATTGCGGGTATTTTGTATCACTGGTATCTGTGTAAGATTAGCATCCACTGAGTATACTCCTTCCTGTTCACTGAACCCCATCTGATCTTCTCAGATATTTATGTGTTTATATGTAGCCTGGTGTTTGGTGTTAATGGTAATGTAGTATTTTGGATATACTGGATGGTATTAGCATCTGTCGTCTATAACTTATGTGCACAATTGTGTGTCCTCCCTTTTCCTAATGTTATCATGGTGGTCACAGGCTCTTTCTATACCATCCCTCCCCTTACCCATGTCAGTGTGTGGCCCCCAACTAGCCCAAAATTAATCCCTCCTCTTCCCTTTCCACCCCGGAAACCTACAAATTGAGTTCCCTTTCTTAAGCAAACCCTTCTTTGTCTTTTCACAGTAATGGGCTCATACAGTATTTGTCCTTCTGTGATTGACTAATTTCACTCAGCATAATGTCCTCCAGGCTCATACACATTGTGAGATGATTGTTGTATCCTTCATTGTTCTTTAATGTAGCATAATATTCCATTGTGTGAATGTACCATAATTTCATTATCCATTCATTCATTGATGGGCATTTAGTTGTTTGCATCTCTTTGCTGTAGTGAATTGTGCTGCGATGAAGAAGGTTTCTGATTTAAATGCCTATGCTTTCTTTCAAGGAGCTCTGGTGACAATGAATAAGGCACTTGACTGAAAACCAGAAGATCAGTGGTTAAAACCACTACTCTGCAGGAGAAAGGCAAGGCAAGCTATTTATCTAAAGATTTACATCCTTGGAAACACTCAGGGGGATCTCTATAAGTCAGAATGGACTTGAGGGTGGATGGTATACAATCTTTCATTTTTGCTCTTAACCTCAAAGTCCATATGAAGGAGATGTTCTCAGGAAAAAAAAAAAAAAAATATATATATATATATCAAATGTAATAGTTTTTATAATAGTCAGCCTCCTAGATACATATTTTTGTCAATCACAATAGATTGTAAAAATCTAGTTTATTCTAAAAGATCTGCTTACACAGATAAAAATAAGAATGCATAAAATTTCATTTTAGGTCCCAAGTCACTATAATGAAAATAGATTGTTGTTTGTTGTTGTTATGTGCCATCGAGTCAGACCCCACTGATAGCAACCCCTCCTGCAGTTGCCGAGGCAGTATCACTACTGAAGTAGATTGCCCAACCTTCCTTCTGAGGAGTGGCTGGTGGGTTTGAACCGCCAGCCTTATGGTTAGCAGTCAAGTGCCTTAGGGACTATGCTACCAGAGCTCCTAAGTATTATTAAATAATAATAATAATAGTTCCCTCTTGGGGAATTTAGTGATGAAAAGGATATTTTTGTTCTTTCCCATTAAGAAAATTTTCAAAGGGGAAAATCCAGACTCAAAAATTATCTTTTATAGGATGAATATTTTCAAGGCAAAAAAAAATCCACTTTAAAAGATTTTTTTTTAACTTCCACTTTCAGATATTAGACTACATCTTATTTTATCTTAAGAGAAATGCTGAGGCCTAAGATTTCAAAGCATTAAGCTAACCCCCCCCCTTTTTTTTTTAATGGCATTTTGACAATGGACATTAAACTACTTATATCATTTAAAGAGTAAATAATGTGTTTGACAGTAAGCCAGACAATGGAATGTTTAATTCATATGTTCTAAATTGTTCAGGTGTGCAATTCAAAATTTTAAATAAATATTAAAATAATTTAGCAATGATGAAAACACCTAAGGTGACAGTAGTTGCTCAATGTAGTCAAACAAATAGAAACACTATCTGAAAGTACTCTTTGCTGACCACACAGATCCTAAAGAAAGTATGTGATTCCTACAGAATTCACTGAATTTGCTTAAATATTTTAAAAATTCCTTCAAAGTCAGGAATTTGTAAACCTAGTATTATTCAGGAGGAGCTCTGGTGGGCTAGTGCCTAAAGCATTTGAGTGCTAACCAGAAGTCTAGTGGTTCAAACCCACCAGCCACTCCTTGGAAGGAAAGTTGGACAATCTACTTCCATAGTGATACTGCCTCGGAAACTCAAGGAGGAGTTGCTATGAGTCGGGTCCAACTTGATGATAGTGAGTTTGGTTAGATTTTCATAGTATTATTCAACTGCACAAGCATCATTCATATATTCATGCTTCCATCCATCACATATTTATGTAGCTATTTTGGTCAATCAGTAGCACAAAAATAGGAATGGAGCCAATGCTTTCATTTATTAAAAAAGTAATGTATTTGTTGGTGTGTTTCATTTCTTTTGAAATAGTAATAAGAAAGAAGATAACATTTTTCTATGTGTGGCACATCAAAAATTTAATAGAGCTCTAGACTCTGCTTGGAAAATATTGTTAATTGCCATCAAGTTGACTCCAACTTACTGTGTCCCTACGCACAATGGAACAGAATATTGCCCAATCCTGCACCATCTCCACAATCTCTGATATGCTCCAGTCCACTCTTTTGGCCACAGTGTATTTTTAGAGCTTTCACATAAGGGGGTTCATCTCCACCATTGTATCACACAATATGCTGCCATATCCATAAGGTTTTAATTGGATAATTTTCTATTTGGCAAATAGAATGCATATAATATGTATTTTATAGACAGATAGATGAAATAGCTTTCCTGAAAGTGAACAGTTCTTATCCATGATGATTCTGACAGAATAGCTAAAAATACTTGGTTAGCTACCACAGATTTACAAGAAAAAAGTTATCATTGGCAGAATAGTACACCTTATTCCCTATTTTTTATATTCAATAAACCGAACTCACTGCCGTTGAGTCGGATCCAACTCCCAGCAACCCCTCTTTGGGTTTCCGAGGTGGTATCACTACAGAAGTCGATTGCCCAATCTTATTTCTGAGGAGCAGCTGGTGGGTTTGAATCACCAGCCTTCTGGTTAGCAGTCAAATGGCTTAGATTTTTTAAAAAAATGTATCTGTATATAAATAAGACACCAATTCACAAGAAATATGCCCAATTTATAATAATTTAGAATACCATCCTATGATGCAATTCTAGGTATATTCAACAACCATCATAGCCCATGTTATCATGGAATGGGACCTGAGAAAAGATTTCAGAGACATTCATTGAGAAGTGTGGTACCCAAGGGAGAGCAATGAAAGAGAAAGCAAAGGAAGTTAAGAATGAGTTGGCCACTGTTACCAGCTTGTTTTCACTCAATTCCATCTACCATCTAAAAGTGATAATGGAACTATAAATTATAATATTCTCAAAACTTACATATAGTTTCAAAGATACACCTAATTTTTAGAAATAAAGTTGTCATTCAAAGAGATGAATTACATGAAATGTTCAACTGACTACTAAAAGTCAGTGTATATTAAATTGAGGTATGCTCAGTTAAATAACAAAGCTGGAAAATAACAATTTATTACTGGTAGAATTAAATTATGAATGGCATGTCTTGGTGCTTCTCCCTTTGTATTGACTTTTCCTCTTTTTCTTGTGTGCCTGACTATGTAGTTTTTGATTGTTGGTTTTTATATTTGTCTTTAAGACTAATAATATTCTATTCCTAGATCTACATTTCCTGTTATGTCTAAAATGTTTGTATAGGAAACATCTTGAAGTATCAGATACTATTACAACATATTCATCTATTGATGTCCATTTATGCAAAGACAAGTTTGAAGATAAATAATAATTTATTCATAAAGGCATTTGATTTATGACATCTTTGGGAAATACACATTCCAACTTTGTGTAAAAGCTTGCATGGGGGGGGGGGGTTTCCTGATTTCAGAATTTTTCTCTAGATCTCTGTGACCTTAACCATTAACTCTGTATTTTCCTGTTTTATTTATTAAATACAAAAAACCTAACCAAACTCACTGACATTGAGTAGATTTCATCTCATAGCGACCTCATTTGGGTTTCTGAGGCAGCAAATCTTTATCAAAGTAGTTTGCCCAGTCTTCTTTCCATTGAGTAGCTGGTGGGTTTGAAATGCCAAACTTCTGGTTAGCAGTTAAATGCCTTAGGCACTATGCAAACTCAAGCTCCCTAAATCTTATACATTTATAAATATCATCTGAAGATCATGGCTTCTTTTCTTTCTTTTTTTTTTTTTTTTTTTCTTTGAAAGCAGTTGTTTTTCTCATAAAGCACATTTGGTGGGTAATTTCTGACCCATTGCTGATAATATTGAACTTGCTGCCAATTTATTTTTGTATATTTCAAAATATCAAAAACTAACAGAAAAAAAAATAGTACTATCACACAATTTCCTACATTTTTAAAAATGCCTACAATATTCATGCTTTCTCTCTCAACCTCAGGCCAACTTCAAATTCAAATATTATGTTATTTGTGTCCTGATACAAGAAGCTAATAAATTGGTTGAATAGATCAGGGGCCTGTAACTCCTCTCTAGAGGCAAAATTGATTTTAAAATTAATGCATCTTCAACCCATTTTAATGCTATGGATTTTGCCATCACAGTACTATTCAACTTAAACCATTCCTTTTCCACAGGGGCATAGTGAATTAATTTGGTTGCACTAAAGTCAAAATAATCTTTATGGTTTTATTTTGATTTACATAATGTCTCCATACAATAGGAATATTGTGACAGTTGGAGCTGTGTGTCAACTTGACTGGACCACAATTCTGCGTGGTTTAAGCAATTGTGATGTCAGTTGTTCCAAGGATGGGATCAGATGTAAGTGTTTTGAGCAGCCAATCCATTGAAAGGGAGTTTACCTAGGGGTATAGACTACTTCCAGTGTATTTATGGACATCCTGAGAAAAGAAAAACTCTTCTGTGGATCGGGATTCTGTTGTGCGGCTTACAACTGTGCGTGAATGAACAATCCAGCATTTGGCCTAGAGATCTTGGAATCATTATTTGTTGGAGTCAACAGCCAATATACTGCCCGACAACTTTGAACTCCTCATCCCCTGTAGCTGTGTGAGTCAGAGAAGCCTCCAGCTTGATGTATGATCTGAGACCTTTGGATGTGCCAGCTTCTATAAGTGTGTGAGCCATTTTCCTAAGATGAACTGCCCTTTCTCTATATATGTAAGCTTTATTGGTTTTGTTTCTCTAGAGAACCCAGTCTAACACATTTGGTACCAAGAGTGGTTCTGTTGTTGTTGTTGTTATGTGCCATTGAGTCAGACCTGACTCATAGCGACCCCTCCTTGGGTTTCCAAGGCAATATCACTGTGGAAGTAGATTGATCCATCTTCTTTCCAAGGAGTAGCTGATGGGTTTGAACTGCCAGCCTTCTGGTTAGCAGTCAAGTGCCTTAGGCACTACATTACCAGAGCCCCTGAGAGTGGTTCTAGAGAAACAAAATCATAATGATGGGCTTCCTGAATTAGTTCTCCAATTTGATTAATTGTAAAGACACCAGTGACACTGCTTCTATTAGTAAAGAGGGCCCTGCTAATCCATGGGATGAGGTGGCGATATTAATATGCAAAATGGAACCACCAATAGATCAAATACTTGTGAGAAGTGAGTCTCTGGATGAGCATATATTTGATATTTTCTGCAATTTTGTCATCATGAGGAGTATAAGGAAGCTGGTTGGTTGGTCCTACTTACACTAGACAAAGTGGTGAAAGAGCAAGATTAGCTCAGAGCTGCTGAGTCACAGCTTAAGCACCGCATAAAAAACCTCAATGTTTCCAGTTGTGCTCTGAAAGAAAGCCTTATTTCTTGTAGTAACAGAGCTGATATTGCCAAAAAACAAACCCAGAGTCTTATTGTGAGGGTAGCTGAATTACAATGCCAATTAACTTACCAACCCAGAATGGTGTCTGAAGTTAAAGTGAGGGTATTGATTGGGAAACAAATGGGATCCTGAAATCTGGAATGGGAACATATGGGAAGAAAGCCAGGAAGATCAGGATATGGAGCCTGTAAATTCTGTTGGTTGGGCAATCTATTTCTGTAGTGATACTGCCTGAGAAACCCAAGGAAGGGTCACTATGAATCAGGTCCAACTTGATGGCACATAACAATAACAACAAATTCTGTTGAATCCCTCCCATCTGAAGGGATTATTGTAAAACCATTACCCCCCTCACCTCAGTTTGATGGGATTAACCCGGCTGTTCCTCCTGGGTCACTGCCTGAGGCAGAGGCCATGGAAGATGTTGCTGAATGTTTTCGGAACTACCTCAACTACCCACTGTTGCTGCTAGCCATATAACTAAAGTTAAGTCCAGCAAGCCCCAAAAGGTGAAACGCAAAGTGTGACTGAGGAGGTGGTATGCTACACCCAAAAATACCTACTTGATTTGGGTAACATGTACAGACAGAAACCTGTAGAATATGTATAGGAATGGCTACTGAGGGTGTGGGATAATGGTCCATGAAATGTAACATTGGATCAGTCTGAGTTTATTGATTTAGGCCCACTAAGTATGGATTCTTTATTCAATGTTTCAACTTGAGAGGTTAGGAAAGGATCTAATTGTTTATTTGGTTGGGTTACTGAAGGATGGATTATGTGGTGGCCTACCTTAAGTCAAGTTGAAGTAGAAGACTTGTCTCGGTATAATGTAGAAGAAAGTATCCAGAGGCTTAGGGAAATTGGCCTGTTAGAATGGATTTATCAGATTAGACCCCTAGAACCAGAAATGGAGAGTCAAGAAGACACTCTTTTCACTAGTATTGTGAGGAATAAATTTGTCAAGGGAGCTCCAGCATCTTTGAAGACTGCTGTGATTGATATTTTATGTAAACCAGATTTGACAGTGGGAACTGCCCTAATTGAATTAAGATACTTAACTAAGATGGGGCTGATTGGACCCCATGGTAGTAGGGGCCAAGTGACAGCAGTTAATCGACAAAGGCAAGGTGGGCATGGTTACCATAATGGACAGCAGAGTCAGAACAGCAATCAGAATTGTCTGACTTGTGTGGAATTATGGCATTGGCTACTTGCTCATGATGTTCCCTGTAGCGAAATACATAGCAAACCTACTAAATATTTACTTGATCTGTACAGACAGAAGAATTCTAGGTCACATGAACAGCAGCCTAGATTGAATTGCCAGAATACAGAGTCATGGCCTGCTTGAACAATTTCTCTTAGAAAGATCAGCACAAGGCTGGTCCCTATGAGGCGGAGGTCAAAGATGTACCAAATGTCCAAACTACCATGCCACTCCATCATTTCAGACATTAACCCCTCCTCCTCCTTCCAGTAATTTCCCCAATCTTAGGGTTCTGAATTTCGCTGTAACACCTTATAGAACTCACAGACATCCAAGGGTTCGTCTCACGTAGTAGTGGTTGAGGCTGGCAGGTTGGTGAGTCCCAGGTCCGTGAGTAGGTCTGGCGGACCCTCCCAACTCTCGGGGTTTGATGAACCTCGATCAGCAGATCAGATGGCGGCTGCTGTCCCAAATCCAGGGGTGAGATGAGGATGATCCAAGAAACAAAACCAGAGCAAGAGGAGGAGCGAATCTTCCCAGGAGATTCGTAGGTATACCTTCAGGGAAGCTAAGGGTGGTGATTTGAATTATACCCTGCAGCAAGGCAGGACTCAAGATACATTCCACCTGTGTTGCCCCAACAGAATTAAACTAAATCTCATCACAGAGTTGATTGCCAGTCATTATAGGGAATGACTACTACCAGCTGCCCAGCCAAGTTGATACCTGACTTTAACTACCACACCACCCCAAACAGGCATGGATAATGAGATTTACAAAACACCACAGAATGGAGGACAGTGGCTAGAAGGGCCACATCAAGCAATTCACTGCATGGTCTCTCAATCAATTCCCAGACTTGAGTCAGTTTACAGACCCACAACCCCTTGAATAAAGGGGAAGCCAGGTTCCTTTGAAGAAGGACCCCACTACATTGCCAAAAATTTGTGATGTCAATTTTTCTCCCAGCATTCCCCAAAATGATCTGAGGCCTTTTACAAGAGTGACTGTTCATTGGGGATAAGGAAATAATCAGACGTTTGGGGAATAACTGGACACTGACTCTGAACTCACACTAATTCCAGGTGATGCAAAGCATCATTGTGGCCCACCACTCAGAGTGGAGTCATATGGAGGTCCAGTTATTGATGGAGTTTTAACTAAGGTGTGTCTCACAGTGGGTCCAGTGGGTCCCTGAACCCATCCTGTAGTGATTTCCCTAGTTCCAGAATGCATAATTGGAATAGATATACTGAGCAATTGTCAGAATTCCCACATTGGGTCCTTGACATGTGGATTAAGGGCTGTTATGGTAGGAAAAGCCAAGTGGAAGCCATTAGAACTTCCTCTACCTATAAAAATATTAAATCAAAAGCAATACTGCATCCCTGGAGTGGTTGCAGAGATCACTGCCACCATCAAGGACTTGAAGGATGCAGGGGTGGTGATTCCCACCACATCCCCATTTGATTCACCTATTTGGCCTATGCAAAAAACATGGATCTTGGAGAATGACAGTAGATTATCTTAAACTTAATCAGGTGGTGACTCCAATTGCAGCTGCTGTTCCTGATGTGGTTTCATTGCTTGAGCAAATTAGTACATCTCCTGGTATTTGGTATGAAGTTATAGACTCATAACTGACCAATGTCTTTTTCTCAATACCAATTTCAAAGTACCATCAGAAGCAGTTGTCTTCAGCCAGAAAGACCAACAATATACTTTCACAGTGCTTCCTGAGGGATATTTTAACTCCCCAGTACTATGTCATAATTTGGTCTGTAGGGAACTTGATCATCTTTCCCTTTCACAAGACATCACATTGGTCCATTATATTGATGACATTATGTTCATTGGACCTAGAAGGAAGAAGTATTGATGAATCAAGACTTATTGATGAGACATATGTATGCTAGAGGTTGGGAAATTAACCCATCAAAAATCCAAGCAACTTCCACTTCAGTGAAATTTCTAGGGGTCCAGTGTTGTGGGGCTTGTTGAGATATTCCTACTAAGGTGAAGGATAAGTTATTGCATGCAACTTACCCCACAACTAAATATGAGGCACAACATCTGGTGGGCCTATTGTGATTTTGGAGGCAACATATCCTTCATTTGGGTGTATTGCTGGGCCTATTTATCAAGTGACTTGGAAAGCTGCTAGATTTGTGTGGGGCCCAGAATAACAGAAGGCTCTGCAACAGGTTCAGGTCGCCATGTAGGCTGCTCTGCCACTTGACCTATATGATTCAGCTGATCCAATGATGCTTGAAGTATCTGTAGTAGACAGAGATGCTGTTTAGGGTCTTTGGCAAGTCCCTATTGGTGAATCACAATGTAGACCATTGGAATTTTGGAGCAAAGCCCTGCCATCCTCTGCAGATAACAACTCTCCTTTTGAGAAATAGCTTTTAGATTGCTATTGGGCTTTAGTAGAGACTGAACATCTAGCCATGGGCCACCAAGTCACCATGAGCCTTAGCTGCCCATCATAAACTGAGTTTTGTCTGACCCACAGAGTCATAAAGTTGGATGTGCAGTGCAGCACTCCATCATTAAATAGAAGTGATATATTAGAGATTGTGCTCAAACAGGACCTGAAGGCACAAATAAGTTGCATGAGAAAGTGGCCTAAATGCTTATGGTACCCACTCAAGTCACATTACCTTCCTTCTCCCAGTCTGCACCTATGGCCTCATGGGGAGTTCCTTATGATCAGTTGACTGAGGAAGAGAAGACTCATGCCTGGTTTACAGATGGTTCTGCATGATATGCAGGCACCAATCTAAAGTGGACAACAGTAGCACTGCAGCCCCTTTCTAGGACTTCTTTGAAGGACAGTAATGAAGAGAAATCCTCCCAATGGGCAGAATTTCAAGCCTTCAATATGGCTGTTCACTTTGCATGGAATAAGGAATGGCCAGATGTACGACTATATACGGTTTCATGGGCTGTGGTTAATGGCTTGGCTGGATGGTCTGGGACATGGAAGGAGCATGATTGGAAAATAGGCAACAAGGATGTATGGGGAAGAGGTATGTAGATAGATCTCTCTGAATGGGCCAAAGGAGTAAAGATATTTATGTCTCATGTGAATTCCAACCAAAAGGTGACTTCAGCAGAGGAGGACTTTAACTATCAAGAGGATAGGATGACATGTTCAGTGGAAATGAGTCATCCTTTTTCCTCAGCTACTCCTGTCATGGCTCAATGGCCTCATGAACAAAGTAGCATGGTGGCAGAGTTGGAGGTTATGTATGGACTCAGCAACATGGACTCCCACTTACCAAGGCTGATTTGGTTACTGCCGCTGCCGAGTGCCCAATCTGCCTGCAGCAGAGACCAACACTGAATCCGTGATATGGAACCATTCCTCAGGGAGATCAGCCAGCAACCTGATGGCAAGTTGATTATATTGGACCACTTGCATCATGGAAAGGACAGCGTTTTGTTCTCACTGGCATAGATACTTTTTCTGAATATGGAATTGCCTTCTCTGTAAGCAATGCTTCTGCCAAAACTACTATTCATAGACTTACAGAATGCCTTATCAACCGTAATGATATCCCACACAGCATTGCTTCAGATCAAGGGACTCACTTCACAGCAAATGAAGTGTGGCAATGGGCCTATGCTCATGGAATTCACTGGTCTTACCATGTTTCCCATCATCCTGAAGCAGCTGGCTTGATAGAATGATGAAATGGCCACTGAAAACACAATTATGGTGCCAGCTAGGTGGCAATACCTTGAAGGGTTGGGGGAATGTTCTCCAGGAGGCTGTATATGTGCTAAACTAGCATCCAACTTATGGTGCTGTTTCTCCAATAGCCAGGATTCATGGGTCCAAGAACCAATGGGTGGAAATGAGAGTGGTACCACTCACTATTACTCCTAGGGACCCACTAAAAAAATTTTTGCTTCCTGTCCCTGCTACCCTATACTCTGAAAGTCTGGAGGTCTTAGTTCCAAAGGGATGAACACTCCCACCTGGAGACACAATACTGATTGCATTGAACTGGAAATGAAGAATGCCACCTGGTCATTTTGGCCTCCTCATTCCTCTGGATCAACAGACAAAGAAGGGCATTACTGTACTATCTGGTGTGAAGATCCTGATTACCTAGGGGAAATTGGATTTATATAACATAATGGAGGTAAAGAAGGATGTATCTGGAATACAGGAAATTTTTTAGGATGTCTCTTAGCACAACCATGTCCTGTGATTAAAGTCAATGGAAAATTACAGGAACCCAATTCTGAGAGAGTCAGCCACAAAGATCCAGGTGAGGAAAGTGAACCAGGCAAGTCCAAAGCATCAGGGCAGGAGAACTGGAAAGTGGAAATGAATAAGCCCGGGACTGGGACTGAAGGGAATGAGCCACAGGGATCCAGGTAAGGAGAAGGAACCCAGGTATGCCCAAAGCAGCAGAGCAGGAGAACCAGAGAGAGGAGAAGAATAGGCCCTGGAACCAGGACCAATGGGAGTGACACAGGGATCCAGGTGAGGAGAAGGAAACCAGGCACACCCAAAGCATCAGGGTGAGAGATCCTGAGAGGGAAGAGGAATAAGCAAGCCAGGGCACCGGGACAGAAGAGGATTGAGTCACAAGGATCCAGGTGAGAAGATGGAACCCAGGCATGCCCAAAGCAACAGGGCAAGAGAGTGGGAGAAAGGGTAGGAAAAGGCCCAGGAACAAGGACAGAGGAGGATTCATCGACAGGGATGCAGGTAAGGGTGGTACAAGAGGTTTCCAACAGGGAGACAAACTTGTCTGTCGGTTTGTCCTACTGGGGTGATGTGTTCATGTGAGTTTTGAGGCTGAGCCACTGGTGTTTCAAACCCAGCGGGATGCACATGGTACACAGGTATCAACCCAGCTTCCAGACTGAGACAGACTAGGAAGAAGGAAGAGGCCATTCACTTCTCAAAGAATTGGCTAGGGAAAACCTTATGAATAGCAAAGAAACACTGTCTGATACATTACCATGCAACTTTATGAATAGTCTGGTTAGGTTAGAAGGCTCTCAAAATAGGACTGTGAAAGAGCTGCATCATCAGAGTAAAGCCAGCCTTACTCATATAGATAAGGTAAATCTTTCAAGACCTCCATCTACTGATGTGGCACCACTCAAATTGAAGAGAAACAGCTGCAGACATCCATTAATCATCAGAACATGGAATGTATGAAGTATGAATCTAGGAAAATTGGAAGTGGTCAAAAATGAAATGGAACACATAAAGATTGATATCCTCAGCATTAGTGAGCTGAAATGGATGGGTTTTGGCCATTTTGAATCAGACATCCATATGATCTACTATTTTAGGAATGACAGTTTGAAGAGGAATGGTGTGGCATTCATCATCGCAAAGGATGTTTCAAGATCTGTCCTGATGTACAATACTGTCAGTGATAGGATAATGTCAATACACCTACAAGGAAGATTCATTAATATGACTATTATTCAAATTTATGCACCAAACACCAAAGCCAAAGATGAGGAAATTGAAGATTTTTATCAACTTCTGCAGTCTGAAACTGACCAAACATGCAATCAGGATATGCTAATGATCACTGGTGACTGGAATGCAAAAGTTGGAAGCGAAGAAGAATCACTAGTAGTTGGAAAATTTGACCTTGGTGACAGAAATAATTCTGGAACTCACGTGGTAGAATTTTGCAAGACCAATGACATTCATTGCAAACTCTGTTTTTCAACAACACAAACAGTGGCTCTACAAGTGGACTTCACCAGATGGAACACACAGGAATCAGATTGACTACATCTGTGGCAAGAGGTGGTAGAAAAGCTCAGTATCTTCAGACTAAAGCCAGGCCAGGAGCTGATTGTGGAACAGACCATCAACTGTTCATATGCAAGTTCAACTTGAAGTTAAAAACAATTGAAACAAGTTCAAGAGAGCCAAAATAGATCTTGAATATATTCCTCCTGAATTTAGAGATCATCTAAAGAATAGATTTGATGCATTGAACACCAACAACCGAAAACCAGAAGAATTGTGGTTGGATATCAAGAACATTATCCATGAAGAAAGCAAAAGATCACTAAAAAGACAAGAAAAGAAGCGAAGACCAAAGTGGATGACAGAAGAGACTCTGAAACTTGCCCTTGAGCAGAGAGTAGCTGAAGCAAATGGAAGAAATGAGAAGATAAAGCTGAACAGAAGATTTCAAAGAGCAGATCAAGCAGAAAGAAACAATTACTATAATGAAATGTGCAAAGACCTGGAGTCTGAAAACCAAAAGGGAAGAACACGTTCGGCATTTCTCAAGCTGAAAGAACTGAGGGAAAAATTTCAGCCTTGAGTTGCAATATTGAGAGATTATATGGGCAAAATATTGAATGATGCAGGAAACATAGATGACAGGAATACACAGAGTCACTGTACCAAAAAGAACTGGTTGATCTTCATCCATTTCAGGAAGTGGCATATGATCTAGAACCAATGGGACTGAAAGAGGAAGTCAAAGTTGCAGTTAAAATATTGGTGAAAGACAAGGCTCTGGGAATTGACAGAATACCCATTGAGATATTTCAACAAATGTATGCCCCATTGGAGGCACTCACTCAGTTATGCCAAGAGATTTGGTAGACAGCCACCTGGCCAACTGACTGGAAAAGATCCATACTTTTACCCATTCTAAGAAAGGGGATCCCACAGAATGAGGAAATTATAGAACAATATCATTAATGTCACATGCAAGTAAGATCTTACTGAAGATAATTCAAAAATGGCCGCAGTGGTATATTGACAGAGAACTTCCAGAGGTGCAAGCTGGATTCAGAAGAGGACGTGGAACAAGGGATATCATAGCTGCTGTCAGATGGATCTTGACTCAAAGCAAAGAATACCAGAAAGATGTTTACTTGTATTTTATTGACTATGCAAAGGTATTTGATTGTGTGGATCATGACAAATTATGGATAACATTGAGAAGAATGAGAATTCCAGAACACTTGATTGTATTCATGAGGAACCTGTACCTTGACCAGGAAGCTGTCCTTTGAACAGAACAAGGGGACACTACATGGTTTAAAATCAAGAAGGGCATGTGTCAGGGTTGTATCCTTTCCCCATACTTATTCAGTCTATATGCTGAGCAAATAATCTGAGAAGCTGGACTATATGAAGAAACACATGGCATCAGGATTGGAGGAAAAATCATTAACAACCTGAGATATGCAGACGATACAATTTGCTTGCTGAAAGTGAGGATGACTTAAGGCACCTACCGATGAAGGTTGAAAAATAAGTCTGCAGTATGGATTACATCTCAATATAAAGAAAACAAAAATCCTCACAACTGGACCAATGAGCAGTATCACAATAAATGGAGAGAAGATTGAGGTTGTAAAAGAATTCACATTGCTTGGTTCTACAATCAATGCCAATGGAAGCAGCAGTCGGGACATTAGACATCATGCAGCACTGGGAAGGTCAACCGTGAACTGTTTCAAGTGCTGAGGAGCAAGGATGTCTCTTTGAGGACTAAGGTGCGCCTGACACAAGCCATGATATTTCCAGTCACGCATATGCATGTGAGAGCTGGACAATGAATAAGGAAGACTGAAGAAGGGTTGATGCTTTTGAGTTGTGGTTCTGGCAAAGAATGCTGAAAGTACCATGGACTGCCAAAAGAACTAACAGATCTATCTTGGAGGAAGTGCACCTTAAATGCTCCTTGGAAGCCGGAATGGCCAGACTTTTCTCACCTACTTTGGTCGTGTTGTCAGAAGGGACCATACCCTGGATAAGCATGTCATGCTTGGTAAGGAGAAGGGTCCACGAAAGAGGGAAAGCCTTTGACAAGATGGATTGACATGGTGGCTGTGATGAGGGGCTCAAGTATAGCGGGGATCATGGAGCTGGCACAGGATCGGACAGTGTTTCATTTTGCTTTGCATGGGGTCACTATGAGTTGGAAATGACTCGACGGCACTTAACAACAACAACAACAATAAATTCTGATATATCAGTTAATGGCCCATAACCTTTAAGAATGAAGGTTTAGGTTGCCCCACAAGGCAAAGAACCATGACCAGCTGAGGTGCTTGCTGAGGGCAAGGGAAATACAGAATGGGTGGTGGAAGAAGGTAATTCTCAATATCAGCTATGATCATGTGACCAGTTGCAAAAATGAGAACTGTGATTGTTATATTTCTTCACTGTATATATGCATCAAATATTTTTGTTTCCTTCTGTTATGAACTGTGAAATGTAAATAAGGTTAATGCATTTTGGTTGTACTTGTGTTCACATATCATATTTGGTGCAAATATGACTTCATAATTGTACTTATTTAGAGATTATATATGACTAAGGAGATGTGTACAACTGCCAAGTAGACAAGAGGTGGACTGTGATAGTTGGAGCTGTGTGTCAACTTTGTTGGACCACAATTCTGTGTGGTTTAAGTAATTATGATATGGGTTGTTCCCATGATGGGATCAGGTGTATATGTTTTGAGCAGCCAATCCATTGAAAGGAAGTTTCCCTAGGGCTGAGGCCTGCTTCCAGTATACTTATGGATGTCCTGAGAAAAGAGACACTCTTCTGTGGATCAAGATTCTGTTCTGCTGCCTACAATTGTGCGTAAGCAAACAATCCACCATTCGGCCTGGAGATCTTGGATTTGTCATTTGTTGGAGTCAACAGCCAGTATACTGCTTGCCAACCTTGAACTCCTCAGCCCCTGCAGCTGCATGAGTCGGGATAAGCCTCCAGCTTGATGTTTGATCCAAGAGGTCTGGATTTGCCATCTTCTATAAGTGTGTGAGCCATTTTCTTAAAATAAATTTCCCTTTTTCTCTATATATAAGCTTTACAGTGTTGTTTCTCTGGAGGACCCACTCTAACACAAATATGAAGGTAATTTCGTCTAAATTAGCAATATTTTGACAGCTCTTGAAGCCTGCCAGTATTTTCTATAAATATTTGAAAACTATGTATGCTTTTAAAGATCAGGATATTTTGTTAAATCTAGTTTTCTTGAAAGTCAGGGCATTTTATTAAATCTAGTTTATTTTTTATTTTTTATTTTTTAAAATCATCCTAAGGCATCAGACTACTAACCAGAAGGTTGGTGGTTGAAACCCACCAACCACTCTGCAGAAGCAAGGCTTGGCAATGTACTTCCACAGAGATTTATCACCTCAGAAACCCAATGGGGGTTGCTATACGTCAGAATTGACTGGATGGCAGTGTTTTTTTTTTTTTTTTTTTTTTTCTCTTTGTTTTTTAGGTTCTAAAGTAACAATCTTCTCTCATCTCTCAACTTTTACCTTTTCGTTTCAGCAAAAATATAATAGCAATAAATATATAAAAAAATATTTCTTCATAGTGCCTAAGGCATTTAACTGCTAAACAGAAAGCCTGGTGGTTCAAACCCACCAGCCAGACCTTGGAAGGAAGATTGGGCAATCTACTTCCACAGAGACACTGCCTCAGAAATTCAAGGTGGGGTCACTATGAGTCTAATACAATGGATGGTACTGATTTTAGTTTTAACTGAAAAAAGTCATTATACAAATGGTGTAATATTTTCAGCTGAATGACGAAAAATTATAAAAAATATCTTTTACATAGTAATTGAAAGTCATACATGACTTTTTTTAAGTTTTACTCTTTGTTTTTGTGTCCTCAAAATTTTTTTCTTGTCCTATATTATTCCTTCCCATGCACTCATTATGCACACTCCATCTTCATTTTCTTCTCTATTTTATTTTATTAACATCAAAATTGACCAGCCACTGTTGCTTTGCTTCTACTTTAACTTACTACATCCTTTCCCATTGTCCTTCTACTTATTTTGGCCAAATAGAATATATATATTTTTTAATTTAATGCAGCAAGAAGAATACAGATTTTCCTCAATTTTTCCATGTTACATAGTATCCTAACAGAAATGATATTTGGCATATGCCTATCTGTAAGGAGCAATAGTGTCTGATATAGTTGCTAAATTCTTTCAATTTCAATTTATTTATGTCTCTTACTTACATTTCTTGTTCTTTCTCATGCTCTCTGATTTTCCTCATAATCTACATTCAATCACAACTAAGGATTTATACTTTATAATAATTACATTTATTTTTTATAATAAGTATAAGATGTAAGAAAAAAATGTATATTTTCATTTTGCCCTATTATGATGGGCAAAAGTTATATAATCATATAAATTAATTAAATGTTCAAGATAATTTAACAAATGTGGCAGTATATGTAAAATTATAATAAATGTGGTACTAATGAGAGTGATATTATAATGATTAATTCCATAGTTAATTCCAAAGGAATTAATAAATATTATGACATTACTTTAAGGTTTCAATTTTATATAAAATGAGAATAAAAATTATTAGAAATTTCGCTGCATTTTATGTCAAAGCATTACAGTTAGTTAAAAGCAGTATTATTTCTTTTTCTTAGTTCATCTTACTATTATGAATCATTTAAGTCATTTTTTATTTATGTGAATAAAAATGGAATACCTAATATGCGAACATTCACAGTTAATGTACAGGGCAAATATAAGACAATTTCTATTTTTCCTTGATTTTATTTTAAATTATAATTGTTGTATTTCTACATCTCTATGAAGAGCAGTGAAACACGGTCTGATATATTACTGGAAAACTTTATGAATAGACCTGAAACATTGTCTGATATAGTGTTGGGAGATGACCCCATCAGATCTGAAGGCACTCAAAATGGACATGACTCGTAAGAATAGAGATGACCTTAATGGTATGGATGGAATAAAGCTTCCATGACCTCCATTGGCTGATGTGACATTACTCAAAATGAGTAGAAAAGCTCCAAACATCCATTGATAATCAGAACATAGAATATAGGAAATATGAATCTAAGAAAACTGGAAGTTGTGAAAAATGAAAGGGAACACGTAAAGATCAATATCCTAGGCATTAGTGATCTGAAATGGAGTGGTTTTGGCAATTCTGAATCAGACAACAATTTGATCTACTATGCCGGGAATGGGAAATTAAAGAGGAATGGTGTGGAATTCATAGTTACCAAGACTTTTTCAAGATCTGTCTTGAAGTACAAGCTGATGGTGACAGGATAATATATACACACCTACAAGAAAGACCAGTTAATACTGTTGTTCTTATTGTTGTTATGTGCCAACAAGTTGTCTCCAACTCATAGTGACTTTATGTACAACAGGACGAAACACTGCCTGGCCCTATACCCATTGAGATGTTTCAACAAATTGCTGCCTTGTTGGAGGCACTCGCTCGACTATGCCAGGAGATTTGGAAGACAGCTACCTTTCCAGCTGACTGAATGGGTACTATTTGTACCCATTCCAAAGAAAGGTGATACCACAGAATGTGGAAATTATCAAACAGTATCATTAATATCACACACAAGTATAATCTTACTGAAGATGATTTAAAAATGGTTGTAGCCATATATTGACAGAAAGCTTCCAGAAATGCAAGCTGGATTCAGAGGAGGATATGGAACAAGGGACATCATTGCTGATGTCAGATGGTTTTTAGGTGAAAACAAAGAATAGCATATGGGTGTTTTCTTGACTATGTAAAAGCATTCGATTGTGTGGATCATAACAAATTATGGATAACCTTGAGAATAATAGGAATTCCCAAACAATTGTAGTCATGAGGAACCTGTACATAGATCAGGAGGCTGTTGTTTGAACAGAGCAAAGGGATACTGCATGGTTTAAAATCAGGAAAGAAGTGCATCAGGGTTGTATTCTTTCACCATACTTATTCAATTTGTGTGCTGAGAAAACAATCCATTAAGCTGGATTATATGGAGAAGAATGTGGCATCAGGATTGGAGGAAGACTCATTAACAACCTGCAATACACAGATGACACAACTTTGCTTGCTGAAAAGGAGGTTGACTTGAGGTACTTACTGATGAAGATTAAAGACCGCAGTCTGCAGTATGGATTACACCTCAATATAAAGAAAACAAAAATCTTCACAACTGGTCCAATGTTTCATGATGGATGGAGAAAAGATTGAAGTTGTCAAGGACTTCATATTGCTTGATTCTACAATCAACACCATTAGAAGCAGTAGTCAAGACATCAAACAAAGTATTGCATTGAGCAAATATCATGCAAAAGACGTCTTTCAACTGATGAAAAGCAAAGTCTCCTTAAAGACTAACATGTGCCCAACCCAAGCTATGGGTAAGCCAAGCCTAACCACTCACCTCTTATGAATGTGAGAGGTGGACAATGAATAAGGAAGACCAAAGAAGAGTGGATGTTTTTGATTAGTGGTGTTGGAGAAGAATGCTAAGAGTACCATTGTTGTTGTTGCTGTTATGTGTAGTGGAGTCAGACCTGATTCATAGCTACCCCTCCTTAGAGTTTCAAAGTGGTATTACTATGGAAGTAGATTGACCAACCTTCCTTTTGAGGAGTGGGTGGTGGTTTTGAACCACCAGCCTTCTGGGTAGCAGTCTAGTGCCTTAGGCATAGGCACTATGCTATCATGGACTGCTAAAAGGACTAACAGATCTGTCCTGGAAGAAGTGCAAGTGGAATGCTCCTTGGAAGTAAGAATGGCCAGACTTCGTCTAACGTACTTTGATCATGTTGTCAAGAGGAACCATTCTCTGTAGAATGATATTATTCTTCGTAAAGTGGAGGGTTAACATAAAAGAAGAAGGCCCCCAATGAGATGGATTGACAAAGTGGCTGAAATGATTGGCTCAGGTATAGCAAGGATCATGAGGCTGGCACAGGACTTTGCAGTGTTTTGTTCTGCTGAGCATAGGGTCACTATGAGTCAGAAATTACTTGAAAGCATCTAACAACAACAGCACTTTCTCTATTGATTTCCTTGATTTCTAGAAGTACACAAAATATTTTTGAGACAACAGGACATTTTACTAAACCTAGTTTTTGTAGCTCTCCTTTCAGTAAGCTGTCTATTTTATTTATTTATTTATTTATTTATTTTGTTTAAAAGATATATATGCACAAAGAAAACAAATATCCTCACAACTGAACCAATAAGAAACATCATAATAAATGGAGAAAAGATTGATGTAAAAAATTTCATTTTACTTGGATATACAATCAAGGCTTTTGAAAGCAGCAGTTGAGAAATCAATTGACAATGTATTGCTTTGGGCAAGCCTACTGGAAAATACCTCTTTAAAGTGTAAATAAGCATGTCACTCTGAAGACTAAGGTGTGCCTTATCCATGCCATGGTATTTGCAACAGTTGGACAACAAATAAGGAACACTGAAGAAGAATTGGTTCCTTTGAAGTACAATGTTGATGAAGAATATTGAATATACCACCAACTGCTAGAAGAATGAACAAATCTGCATTGAAAGAAGTAGCCAGAATGCCATGAGAATGGAAACACTTCATCTCACACACTTTGGCTATGTTATCAGAAGAGGGACTAGTCCCTGGAAAAGGATGCCATGCTTGGCAAAGCAGAGGGTCAGTAAAAAGAAAAAGATCCTCAATGAAATAGATTTGTGCATTGGTTCCAATTACAGGTTAAAACATAGCAATGATTGTGACAGTGGTACAGGACCAGGAAATGTTTTCTTCTGTTGTACGTAGGGACACTATAAGTAAGAATCAACTTGACACCACCTAACAACAACACTGAGAGAAGGCATGAGATATCATAAAATTTTGCTGAGGGTCACTCCAGTTTTGCTGTCAATGCTTCTGATTTATACCTTCTATTCCATTGTCCTGTTTAAAAATACCCCTTGTAATTCTTATAAGTACCTTACTTTGTAGAGTCAATATACTCACGCTACGTAAGCTACATTCAATATATGAATCAAAGAATTTTTACCTGACAGGAAATCATAAAAAAACAAACAAGCAAACAAAAAATCACTGTTGTTGAGTTGATTCCAACTCAGGGTGATCCCATAGATGCTCCACAGGGTTTTCAGTGGCTGTGTTCTTTCAGAAGTAGGTCACTGGGCCTTTCTTCCCAGATACCTCTGAAGATTTGAACTATCTACTTTTCAGTTGGTAGCTAAATGCTTAAACATTTTTTGCTAACCAGGGACTGCAAGGAAGCCTTAAATAATACAAAGCAGTTCAGAGTTCAATTTTTATAGCAGCTGTTATTTGGTGATCCTGTCTGTTAAGGTGTCTCTCATCCCCCAAATACATGATAAGTTGCTTTTAATATAGATCTTTCCTCCAGTTTCCCAAGGGGAGTGTGGCCTTAGACTACATCGCTCTAATTTCAGTTGCTGAAAAATTGCTTTGTGTTGAACAAGTATATAGAGAGATAAATCCTCCTAGTGTTCTCAAGGGCATAATTGAGTCTGCTTTCTGGATTCTAGGCACTATCACCTTCCAGACTATATGTTCTATTCCACTGTTAGGAAATTTCTATTTTTGTTTCCCTAGAATATGGACACATTATGATGTTGTCAATCTAAACTGAAACAAAATTGTCCAACAATCTTTGGCACTGTAGTTTGAGAAATGGTGTATTATTATTATTATTACTATTATTATAACTGTGCAGCAGCTCAATAGTTTCCCTATGCCCAACTCTACCTGCTCTAGTTTTCAAATTTGATATGTCATTCTATCATGTTTTTAGATCTCAATGTGCAACTCATCTGAGGCCATCATTTTCATAGAAACAAGCTTCCTGTTTGAGACTATCAACAAAATCTTTGTGTATGTGCATATGTAATATATATATATATATATATATATATATATATATATATATATATATAATTTTATAAGTACTGATATTTATTGTAAAAAATAAATAAACTACATAAGACACAAGTAATACAATAATAACATATACTTTTAGCACTAGTATAACTGAATATTTGTATTACTACCAATATTTTAACCTACATAAAAAGAATATTTTCCATGTTATAAAATATTATGTGACATGGTTTTTGATAGTTGCATATTTTTCCAAGTAATATAAAAATCCTTAACATATCTCTATTTTCTTTCATTTGCTCTTCTCAACCAAATTATTATGTTTAAGCTGTATACTTATATTTGTGCACTTAAGTCTGCTTAAATTTGGGGGATAAAATCTTGGAAGTAGAAAAAGTGTGTAATTTTCTAGAAGATTTAAAAGAAATTTAGACTTACAGCCCTCTGTTGAAGTTGAAATAATTTATATTTGCACTAATAGCCTATTTTTTGCACCATTGTCAAGAGTGTATCAATTAGAATATATTACTTTGTACTTAATAGATAACTGAACTCTAATTGCAAAAATCATTACTTCATATTATTCGTTTCATAATTTAAAAATCCTCAAAGAACTTCTATTAATAAACAGAGCTTGATCCAAACCAAGAATCTCCCAAGTTGTTTATGGCTCATAGTGATGATAAAATAGGATAAAACTGCCCCCTAGGATTTCTAACGCTGTATAGCTTTACAGAAGCAGTTTGTCTTATCTTTCTCCCACAGAGGGGCTGGTGGGTTCAAAGTACTGATTTTTCAGTCTAATGTCTTAACCACTGCATCACAGCACTCCTTTAGAACTTGATCCAGTGCTGCAAGTTGACACTCAATTCTTATTTCCATTCCTTGATCTGTCTCTTGTTGTTGTTGTTGTTAAGTGCCGTCGAGTCGTTTCCGACTCATAGCGACCCCATGCACAGCAGAACGAAACACTGCCCGATCCCGCACCAGCCCCACAATCCCTGCTATACTCGAGCCCATCATCGCAGCCACTGTATCAATCCATCTCGTTGAAGGCCTCCCCCTCTTTCGTCGACCCTCCACCCTACCAAGCATGACATCCTTCTCCAGGGAATGGTCCCTTCTTACAACATGACCAAAATAGGTGAGACGAAGTCTGGCCATTCTTGCTTCCAAGGAGCATTCTGGCTGCACTTCCTCCAGGACAGATCTGTTAGTTCTTTTAGCAGTCCATGGTACTTTCAGCATTCTTTGCCAGCACAACTGTCTCTTAGTTTTCCCAAAATGGATATTTCATGTGTATGACATATGTCATGTGTATGACATAGTAGGGAAGAAAGTATTTTTTCTGAATACTTCTAGTTTTATCCACAAGAACATAATTGAATAATTAGATCACCCTGTGATATATGCTTTATCTTCATTAAGTGTTGGAGCTTGCACGGTATAACCCAGATCACCAGATACAAGCTCTAGGGAAGGTAAAAAGGAGTCAAATATACTGGAAATGCAAACAAAATATGCATCATGGATTTATTAATTTGACAAGAAAAATACATTTTATTTTAATTTATATTTCCTTGGTATTTATGACCTCTTATTTTTATTTTTAAACTTCATATCCCAGTATATGCTAATCTCTTTCTGACACAAATGTCATTGACCTTAAGTGCATAATTAAGTTCTCTTGTTGGGCACTGAAAAGAGATTTCAGTGTTTGGGATTGGGGAAGATAATTAAGATTGTATTAGAGAGAGGCTCTTTAATATTTTATAGCTAACACACACTTTCTCTAAATATGTTATCTTAAATTCTGATTTAGATATACATTTTTCAATACTCTTTGCATCTTTCTCACTTTATTGTAGACTAACAAATTCTACTTTATCCTTTAATGATGATTATAAATAATGTAGCCTATGAGAGTACAGGATATATCAACTAACCCAAATTGCTTGTTTCTATATTTCTATGACACACAGTGCATATCTCTTTTCTGAAATGTATCCCTTTCTTTGTAAAGTGTTGTTTTGTATTCTTGTCACTTTAAATGGACTCTGAGTTTCTCAATGACATAAAATATGAATTGTTGCTCACTGCCATAGAGTAGACTCTGACTCAAAGGAACCCTATGTACAACAGAATGAAACACCGCCAGTCTTGCACCATCATTACAATCTTTGCTACACCTAAGACCATCGCTGCATCCACTGTGTCCATCCATCTTGCTGAGGATCTTCCCCTTTTTTGCTGACCCTCCATTTTACCAAGCATCATATCTTTCTCCAGGGAATGATCCCTTCTGACAACAGGACCAAAGTAGGTAAGATGAAGTCTGGCCATTCTCAGCTGCACTTCTTCCAAGGAGCATTCTGGCTGCAGTTCTTCCAAGACAGATTTGTTCCTTCTTCTGACAGTCCATAATATTTTCAGTACTCTTGGCCAACACCATAATTCAAAAGCATCAACTCTTTTTCAGGCTCCCATGGTCATTGTCCAGCTTTCACATACATATGAGATGATTGAAAATACCATGGTTTGGGTTAGGTGCACCTGAATCTTCAAAGTGAAAGTTTTGCTCTTCAACCTTTAAAGATGTCTTTTGCAGCAAATTTCTAATTTCTTGTAATACAACATCTGATTTCTTGACTGCTTCTTACATGGGTGTTGATTGTGGATTCAAGTAAAATGGAATCTTTGACAACTTCTATCTTTTTTCCATTTATTTTGATGTTGCTTAAAATATGCAGTAGCCATCTTTTAATTTCTAGCACACATTGCAATGGATTTCTTTTAATAAATTCTCAATATGTTTTTGTTCAAAGAATAAGGATAGACTAGACATAAGGAAAAGTGAGAGGAAGAATAAATGACACAGAATTGGGGTACTTTTTGAGAGAACATGAAAATGAGTAAGTAGAAATAAACAGGATCAAAAATGATATAAAGTAAGAATATTTTAAGTGACATATTTTATGATTAAATGTGATAGTAGAAAAGATAAAAAGGAAGACATACAATAAAACGTGGTTGGGAAATTAATAAGAGAAGTAATATCATGAACAGCAATTTCAACAAAGAAGATATTCAGGCAGCCCACAAGCACATGAAGAAATGTTCATGACCATTAGCCATTGTTGTTGTTGTTGTTGTTAGGTGCTGTTGAGTCAGCTCCAACTCATAGCAACCCTATGTACAACAGAATGAAACACTTCCTGTTCCTGTACCAGCCTCACAATCCTTGCTATACCTGAAAATTTGTTGTAGCCACTGTGTCAATTCACCTCGTTGAGAGCCACCTTCTTTATTGTTGACCCTCCACTTTACCAAGCATGATATCTTTCTCCAAAGGATGGTCTCTTCTGATGACATGACCAAAGTTGGTGAAATGAACCAATCTTGCTTCCAAGGAATGTTCATACTACACTTCTTCTGGGACAGATTTGTTCATTCTTCTGGTAGTCTATGGTATTTTAATATTCTTTGCCAACACCACAACTCAAAAGCATCCACTCTTCTTTGGTGTTCCTTATTCATTGTCCAGCTCTCACATGAATATGAGATGATTGAAAATACCACGACTTGGGTTAGGTGCACTTAGTTTTCAAAAAGACATCTTTACTGTTCAGCACTTTAAAGAAGTCTTTTGTAACAGACTTGTTCAGTGCAATAAATTGTCTGATTTCTTTATTGGTGCTTCTGTGAGTGTTGATTGTGGGACCAAGTAATATGAAATGTTTGAGAACTTCAATCTCTTCTCAATTTATCATGATGCTGCTTATTGGTTCATTTGTGAGGATTTTCTTTTTCTTTATGTTTAAGTGCAATCCATACTGTAGACTATAGTCTTCATTCTTCATCAGTAAGTGCTTCAAGTCATTTTCACTTTCAGCAAGTAAGTTGTGTCATCTGCATATTGCATGTTGTTAATGAGTCTTCCTCCAATCTTGATGTCATGCTCTTCTTCATATGGTTCAGCTTCTTGAATTATTTGCTTAGCATGTAGATTGAATAAGTATGGTGAAAGGATACAACTTTGATGCCATTAGAGAGATTTAAATCAAAACAACCATGAGATACCATCTCATCCCAGCATTAATGACAAAGTTCAAAACAACAGAAAATAAGAAATGCTGACAAGGATGTGGAGAGATTGGGACTGTCATACAGTGTTGGTGGAACGGTAAAATGATACAACCACTGTGGTAATCAGATGGCATTTACTTAAAAAGTTGTAAATAGAAATACCATTTGATCTATCAACACCATTCTTTATCCTAAAGAAGAGACAGGGAGAACAGCAATAGATCTATGCACACCCATATTCATTGTGGCACTAGTCTCAATAGTAAAGAAATGGAAACATCCTAAGTGCCCATCAAGCAAGGAATGGTTAAACAAACTGTGGTACATACTTACAATGGAATACTATACAACTCTAAAGAATGATGTCGAATCTACAAAACATCACATAATGTGGGTAAACTTGGAGGACATTATCCTGAGTGAAATAAGTCAATCACAGAACGACAAATATTGCATTAATCTGCTATTGTAAAAAGTCAAAGAAAGGATTATAGATAGAAGGAAATTTTCTTTGTTGGTTACTAGGGATGGTCGGGTACTTGTGGAGCAGCAAGATATCCAGGTAAAAAGGGCAGGAGGCAAGATGAGGCCCCAAGCCCCCTACAACCAGGAAAGGGAGGGAGCAGGAGAAGCCTGGGACATCCAGAGTGGCAGGATCTCCAGGTAAAAGGTGTGGGAGGCAAGGTAAGGCACCAATCCCCATAGAACCAGGAAAGGGAGCAAGTAGGAGAGGACTGGGACCACCAGAATGGCAGGATATACAGTTAAAATGGAGGGAGGCAAAGCTAGGTCCAAGCCTCCTAGAGGCAGGAAAGGGAGGGAGTGGTCAGGGACCACAAAGTGGCAGGTTTCTGGTGGGAATTAGGTAAGTGGAGGGTGCAGATGTTTCCAAAAGCTAAGGGATACAAACTTGTCTGTCAATTTGTCATCCTGTGGGGCTTGTATGTTGCTGAGAGGCTTGAGGCTGTGCCACTGGTGTTTCAGATGCCAGCAGAGTGCACAGGTTTCAACACAGTTTACAGACTAAGACAGACTAGGAAGAAGGAGGAGGCCATCCACTTCTCAAAAATTGGCCAGGGAAAGCCTTATGAATAGCAGAGAAACACTGTCTGATACATTACTGGACAACTTTATGAATAGCTTGGAAACATTGTTCGACACAGTGTAGAAAGATGAGCCCCTTGGGTCAGAAGGCATTCAAAATAGGACTGGGAAAGAGCTGCTTCATCAGAGTAGAACCAACCTTAATGATATGGATTAAGTAAGTCTTTCAGGACCTCCATGTGGTGACATGGAATGACTCAAATTTAAAAGAAACAGCTGCAAACATCCATTAATAATTGGAACATGGAAAGTAAGAAGTATGAATCTAGGAAAACTGGAAGTTGTCAAAAATTAAATGGAATGTATAAAGATTGATATCCTAGGCATTGTTGTTGTTGTTGTTATATGCCGTCCAGTCGGACCTGACTCATAGC
>NW_006922182.1:1039163-1041528 GCF_000298275.1 Orycteropus afer afer
AGAATTTTGCAAGACCAATGACTCATTCATTGCAAATACCTTTTTTCAACAATAAAAACTGCAGCTATAAACATGGACTTCACCAGATGGAGAACACAGGAATCAGATTGACTACATCTGTGGCAAGAGGTAAAGGGAAATTTCAATATCTTCAGCCAAAAAAAGGCTAGGAGCTGATTGTGGAACAGACCATGAACTCTTCATATAAAAGTTCATCTTGAAATTGAAGACAAAGAAAATAAGTCCACAAGAGCCAAAATATGCCTTGAACATATCCTTCCTGAATTTACAGACCTTCTAAAGAATAGATTTGATGCAATACCAATAACTGAAAACCAGAAGAATTGTGGGACGACATCAAGAGCATCATCCATGACGAAAGCAGGAAGTCATTAAAAATATGAGAAAGAAAGGAAAGACTAAAATGGATGTCAGAAGAGACTCTGAAACTTGTCTTGAGTGAAGAGTAGCTAAAGCAAATGGAAGAAACAACAAGATAAAAGATTTGACCATAAAATTTCAAAGAGCAGCTCAAGCAGACAAAGCCAATTACTATAATGAAATGTGAAAAGACCTGGAGTTAGAAAACCAAAAGGGAAGAACATGCTCAGCATTTCTCAAGCTGAAAGAACTGAGGAAAAAATTTAAGGCTTGAGTTGCAATACTGAAAGATTCTATGGGCAAAATATTGAATGATTCAGAAAGCATCAAAAGAAGATGGAAGAAATACACAGAGTTACTGTATCAAAAAGAACTGATCAACCATCATCCATTTCAGGAGGTGGCATATGTTCAAGAACCATTGGTATTGAAGGAAGAAGTCAAAGCTGCATTGAAAAAATTGTCAAAGAACAAATCTCCAGGAATTGACCGAATACCCATGGAGATGTTTCAACAAACAGATGCCCCACTGGAGACACTCACTTGGTTATGCCAAGAAATTTGGAAGACAGCTACCTGGTCAACTGACTGGAAGCGATCCATATTTGTACCCATTCCAAAGAAAAGTGATCCCACAGAATGTGGAAATTTTTGAACAATATCATTAATATTGCATGCAAGTAAAATCTTACTGAAGATAATTCAAAAATAGTTGCAGTAGTATATTGACAGAGAACTTCCAGAAATGCAAACTGGATTCAGAAGAGCATGTAGAATGAGGGCTATCATTGCTGATGTCAGATGGATCTTGGCTCAAAGCAAAGAATACCAGAAAAATGTTTACTTGTGTTTTATTGACTACGCAAAAACATTTGATTGTGTGGATCATAATAAGTTGTGGATAACATTGAGAAGAATGGGAGTTCCAGAACAGTTAATTGTACTCATGAGGAACATGTGCATAGACTAGGAGGCTGTTGTTCAAGCAAAAAAGGAAACACTGCATGGTTTAAAATCAAGAAGGGAGTGTGTCAGGGTTGTATCCTTTCATCATAGTAATTCAATCTGTATGCTGAGCAAATAATCCAAGAAGTTGGACTATATGAAGAAGAATGTGGCATTAGGATTGGAGAAAGAATCATTAACAACCTGCAATTTGGTGATGACACTACTTTGCTTACTGAAAGTACTTGAAGTACTTAGTGATGAAGATTGAAGAATACAGTCTGCAGTATAGGTTACATCTCAACATATAGAAAACTAAAATCCTCACAACTGGTCCTATAAGCAACATTACAATAAATGGAGAAAAGATTGAAACTGTCAAATTCTTCACATTGCTTGGTTCTAGAATCAAAGCCAGTGGAAGCAGCAGTCAAGGCATCAGACCAGATATAGCACTGGGCAATTGGCTGCAAAGGACCTCTTTCAAGTGCTGAAGAGCAAAGATATCTCCTTGAGGACGAAGGTGCACCTGACACAAGTCACGGTATTTTCAGTTGCCTCATATGCATGTGAGAGCTGGACAATGAATAAGGAAGACTGAAGAAGAATCGATGTTTTTGAGCGAATTGATGTTTTGGCAAAGAATGGTGAAAGTACTGTGGAATGGTAAAAGAACTAACAGGTCTGTCTTGGAGGAAGTGCAGGCAGAATGCTCGTTGGGGGCAAGAACTGCCAGACTTTGTCTCATCTACTTTGGTCATGTCAGAAGGGACCATTCCCTGGAGAAGGATGCTTGGTAAGGTGGAGGGTCGAGAAAAGAGTGGAAGGCCCTCAATGAGATGGATTGACACAGGGCTTCAGTGATGGGTTCAAGTATCGCAAGAATCATGGAGCTGGCTCAGGACTGGGTGGTGTTTTGTTCTGCTGTGCATAGGGTCGCTATGAGTCAGAGACAACTCAACAGCACCTAACAACAACAACAACAGGGATGGGAGAGGAGAGGAGGGAAAATTTCTAGATATGTTGAAAAAAAAAAAAA
>NW_006922182.1:1042627-1056562 GCF_000298275.1 Orycteropus afer afer
GTGTGTCTACTTGAGGTAAATGTTTAATTCACATGCCTGTACTCTATTTGGCTGGAAATCACAGGTGTGGGTTCAATTCCAGACCTGAAGGGCGGCTGGGGGCCCTAGTCTCAGTGGTTCCACCAGGTGGTATTGGCGGAAAGATATTTTAACCTCATCATTGTTGTTGTTGTTGTTATGTGCTATCAAGTCGGCCCCAACTCATAGCGACCCCTCCTTGGGTTTCCGAGGCAGTATCGCTACGGAAGTAGGATTGCCCAACCTTCCTTCCGAGGTGTGGCTGCTGGATTTGAACTGCCAGCCTTCTTGTTAGCAGTCAAGTGCTTTAGCCACTATGCTACCAGAGCTCCTTAACTTATCATTAGAAAGATATATTTTGAAAAATATACTTAAACCTTGACTTTTCTTCATATTGTTAATAAGAATACTCAAATAAATACTTTTCTCTAGATTAGCATAGATTGAAGTGTGGATTAATTTATAATGTAAATGATCACACAAAGATAGAAAATAGAGGAACATATGAAAATATAACCACACAACAAAAGATGTGTTGGAGGGCAGGAAATGCTAAAAAATAGAAACAAAAGAAAACAAGATTAGAGAAAATATAATTATTTTAAGTCTAAATTTATTTTGACATAATAAAAGAAAAATTCACTTATATGAAATATCTATAATAAACTAGTGTACACTGAACAAGGTTTGTTATTGGTTAGCAAGAGGGGGTGGAGGGGGAGGGAGAGGGAGATTCATTACTAACAGGACATATAGAACTCCTTTAAAGGGTGATGGAAAGTTTGGAAATGGATAATGGTGCTGGTTGTACAAAATGACAATCCTAATTTCAATAAGTTTTATATATATAAAGTGGTAAAATTGCAACTTTTTTGTTTTATATATATTTACCACAATATTTTAATCTACCTTTATCCTGTTTAAAATAGCCATAAAATAGAATAATATAGCAATTTTAATAATTATTGATATATTTTTCCATGTATATTGATCCAATGTTTACCAACGGTTAGGTATTTAGCTTACCTCAGCATTGATGAATAAATTGACATATTTCTTATATTAATGAGCTTAAAAATGGGGAAAAAATTGCAATTGTCTTGATTTCTACTTAAGACTTTAATCTCCATGGAAGTAGATTGTTCTTTCTTTTTCATGTGGTGTAATGGAAGATTTGAACTGTGAACACTTTGTTTAGCAGTGGAGGCCTTAACCACTGCACAATTAGGACTTTTTGCTTATAAATTAGTGGAGCTACCCCCAAACCCATTGCCAGTCGATTCGGAATCATAACAATCCTATAGGACAAACTAGAATTGGCCCATAAGGTTTCCAAGGCTATAAATCTTTACAGATGCAGACTGGCACATCTTTACCCTGAGAACCTGCTAGTGAGTTTATACTACTGATCATGTGGATCACTACCAAGAACTTTAATCATTACACCATCAAGTCTCCTTAGTAGTAATTGGGTCACACTCTCTCTCCCAGTTTCTTCTCTTTGTCACAAAAGGCTTCCTTGTCCTGAGTTTACAGTAACTTTCTCTGTCTCTATGACTATATCAAAAACTCACTGCCATCAAGTTGATTTGGACTCATAGCAACCCCCATTGGTTATCCTAGGTGGTAAATCTTTACAGAAGTAGATTGCTTCATGTGATGGTTAAGTTTATGTGTCAACTTAGCTGGGCCTGGTTGAGTTGCTGGACTAAATGGAGTTATTCCCCAGAGTAACATTGGTAATTAACTCCATGGAGGAATCTATTGGAGCAGCTGAGGAGCTGCTTTAGGGATGTGGTCTTCTTTCTGTATATAAAAAACAGCTTTGGGAATGTTGTCTAGCTTATGGCATGCTTGGACCCTGCATGTAGTCGTGTCATTGTTCAGCAGCCTGCCATGTTCTGCTGACATTGGGGCTTTCAACGGACTTAAAGTAATGGTCTGCCATGTGGTTTGGTAACATCAAGACTGTGACTTTTTACTTGTCAACCTTGGACTTGTCAGCCTCAGCAGCCAACAGCTGTTGGAGTGAAGAAAAGCCTCTAGCTCCAGTGGGCTGGGATCAGGAGGCAGAGCCGAAGCCAAGGTTGAGAGCCTTTCACTCAGCCTCTAGAGCCTGGTACTTTAAACTAGGACTTAAAGCCTCTAAACTGTAAGAAAATAAACTCTCGGTTCTTCAAGCCATCCCATTTGGGGTAGGTTCTTGTCAGAGAGGTTCTAGGTAACCAGAATACTCCATCTTCCTTCTGAGGAGTGGCTGGTGAGTTTGAACTGCCAACCCTTTAACAGTCAAATGCCATAGGCACTGCACCACAGAGCTCCTAAGATTTCCTAGGACTACTTAATTATAATAAAGTACTTAACTTAGTAACTGGAGAAGAAGCTGGCCACAGGATGACCATGCTGTTTGCTCCCAAAAAAAACATCCTATTGGTCACCAGATAGCCATCCTTTTTGCGCCTAAAAACAAGGGCATTCTGTTCTTGCTCCTACCCAGTTTAGATTGTACACTTTTATGATTTATCTAAATAAGTCCCAGACCCAACTTTCTCTTTGCTCTTTCACCCATATTGCATGAGGGATGTATGTGGAAGTGACCAAAAAAAAAAAAAAAAAAAACCTTGGATGGAATTCTTTTGAGAAAAACTGCTTCTTGTTTACCCCTACTCCATTTATCATTGTCCTGGTTACTATAAGTAACAAAAGTTGTAGAAAACACCAGTGAGTAGTAAATTCATCATTCTGATCAAACAGCCTTGTAATATTCTATCTCCTTTATTTCACTTGGTACATCAAAACTCAAAATAAGTTCTATACACACTTTTTTTTTTTTTTTTATTTTTAGTAATACTAATCTTCTAAATTATCTCCTGTTTCACTGAGTATGTGAATTCATTACCAGATAGAAGTCATTTATAGGGTCCAAAAAATTTAAAGGAGGAACAAAAGAGGAATTTACTTAAATAAAATAAATTTAAAGGAGGGATCAGGGACTGGATAAGTAGCAACTGGGGTCTTAGAAACTTGCAAGCAGCCATCTGAGATGCAGCAATTAGTCTCTCCTCATCTGGAGTGAAGAAGAATGAAGAAAACCAAAGACACATGGAAACAATTAGTCCAAAGCACTAGTGGACCATGTGATCTTCAGCCTATATGGCCATGAGATGAAAAGAATTAGCTGATGCCTGGCTACCACTGCCAACCACTCAGAAAGGCATCAGTGCAGGAGATCCTGGATGAAGTGGGGATTAGTGTAGACAAAAACTAAAAATTATAAAAAAGACCAGACTTACAGGTTTGATAGGATTGGTGATATCCCAGAGTTTATGGCCCCTAGTCACTCTTCATACCTGGAAATAAACTCAATCCTCTAGCTTCCAGTCAAACAAAAAACAGGCATGTAATGTGAACCTTTACACCAGGTAGGTACACTCCTTCGAACAATCAACCATGGGAGATCAGAAAGGCAGTAATTGTACAGGGAGAGAGCTCAGTGAGCATATGAAATGCATGTGAAAGAAAGACACAGGGAAAAGTAGTGACAGGGAAGAGGGGGAAGAGAGCTGCCACTTAATGGGGACTGCAATTAATGTCATGAAACAAAATGTTTATGGACCTCTGTATGGAAAACACATTTACTCTGTACTTTCATCTAAATCACACACACACACACACACACACACAAAGAGCATCATACATGAACAAACCAAAATGTCATTAAAAAGACAAGGAAGAAAAGAGTAAAAATAAAAAGGAGGAATCAGGATTAGTTGAGGAATCATTGCCCAAATCTAGTGAAACTCATCTTCTCAGAGGGTATAAAATCGTATGATCTTTAATGTTTAGTTGTAAGCATTGTTTAATGTGATCAACAGGGGTATTTTGTGGTATTGAGAATGATAAATTACTGATATAAAGTGGTGTTTCTTACCTATAAAATAGAGAAATGACCTCTTTGTTTGCATTTTTTTTTCTGTAAAGTTTTAAAAATGTAATGTTGCTAGGAAAGTACTGATATATGAAAACTTCAAAATTAGTATAATTTATCACTGTATTTATCATTATATATAAGTGCCATTGTAATTTTAATTATCCATTTTATATGATTTTATATGTTCTTATCATTTAATTATTATTGTCCCATGCTCTGTACACATGGGTCAGTAATTGTTGTTGTTGTTATGTGCCATCATAGTGACCTCTCCTTGGGTTTCCGAAGCAGTATCACTACTGAAGAAGATTGCCTAAACTTCTTTCTGAGGAGTGTCTGGTAGGTTTGAACCACCAGCCTTTTGGATCAGTAATTACAGAACATAAATATCTGCTCATACTGAGACACAAAGCACTTGAATTGGAATGAAGTCCAGATACTATGAGTACCCAGATCTATGTGCTGTTTCAAGATCAATTTTATTTTCTGCATGTGTGTATTACACACAACAAAACAACAACAACAACAAACATATCTCTTACTTATTTGGACATTGTTTGTATTTTTTTGAGAAAGTTTCCAATGTTGTTGTTAAGTGCTGTTGAGTTGGCTCCAACTCATACTGATCCCTACGTAAACAGAATGAAACACTGCCTGGTCCTGTGCCAGCCTCACAATGCTTACTATACCTGAGCCCGTAGTTGCACTCACTGTGTCAATCTATCTCATTGAGGGCCTTCCTCTTTTTCACTGACCACCCGCTTTATGAAGCATGATGTTTTTATATGTTCTTATTATTTCTTCTCCAGGGAATGATCCCTCCAGACAATATGACTAAAGTAAGTAAGAGGAAGTTTGGACATTTTCACTTTGAAGGAGCATTCCAGCTACAGGTCCTCCAGGACAGACTTGTTCATTCTATTGGTAGTCCATGTTACCTTCAGCATTCTTCGCCAACACCACAACTGAAAAGCATCAGCTCTCCTTTAGTCTTTCTTATTCATTGTCCAGTTCTCACATACATGTGAGGTGATTGAAACTACAATGAATTAAATTAGGTCCACCTTAGTATTCAATGTGACATCTTTACTCTTCAGCACTTTAAAGAGGTGTTTTGTAGCACGTTTGCTCAATACAACATGCCATTTGATGTCTTGACTGCTGCTTCTATTGGAGTTGATCATGGAACCAAATTATATGAAATCTTTGACAATTTCAATCTTTTCTCCATTTATTGTGATGCTTCATATTGGTCCAGTTGTAAGGATTTTTGTTTTCTTTATGTTGAGCTGTAATCCATACTGCAGACTATAGTTTTTAACCTTCATCAGTAACTGCTTCAAGTCATCTTCTCTTTCATCAAGCAAGGTTGTATCATCTGTGTATTGCAGGTTGTTAATGAATCTTCCTCCAATCCTGATACTGCACTCTTCCTCCTATAGTCCACCTTCTCAGATTATTTACTCACCATACAGATTGAATAAGTATGGAGAAAGGATACAACCTTGACACATTCCCTTCCTAATTTTAAACCATGCAGTATCTTCTTGTTCTGTTTGAACAGCCTCCTGGTCTACATATAGGTTCCTAATTAGTACAATCAAGTGTTCTGGAATTTTTATTCTTCTCTATGTTATCCATAATTTATTATGATCCATACAATCAAATGTTTTTGCATAGTCAATAAAACACAAGTAAACATCTTTCCAGTATTCTTTGCTTTCAGCATAGATCCATCTGACATCAACAATAATATCCCTCGTTCCATGTCCTCTTCTGAATCCAGCTTGGATTTTGGGAGTTCTCTGTCAATATACTGCTGCAACTATTTTTGAATTATCTTCAGTAAGATTTAACTTGCATGTCATATTAATGATATTGTTTGATAATTTCTACTTTCTCTGGATTCACCTTTCTCTGGAATGGGTACAAATATGGATTTCTTCCAGTCAGTTGGCCAGGTAGCTGTCTTCTAATTTCTTGACATAGGCAAGTAAGTGCCTCCCAGGCAGCATCTGTTTGTTGAAACATCTCAATGAATACTCTGTCAATTCCCAGAGCCTTATTTTTGTCAGTTCCTTCAGTGAAGCTTTAACTTCTTCCTTTGTATAATCCGTTTTTGGTTATATGCCACTTCCTCAAATGAATGTACATCAACTAATTCTTTTTCATACAGTGATTGTGTATTCCTTTCATCTTCTTTTGATGTTTCCTGCATCATTCAATATTTTGCACATAGGATCTTTCAATACTGCAACTCGAGGCTTGATTTTTTTCTCCAGTTCTTTCAGCTTAAGAAATGGCAAGTGTATTCTTCCCTTTTAGTTTTCTAACTCCAAGTCTTTGAACATTTTATTATATTAATTGACTTTGTCTTCTTGAGCTGCTCTTTGAAATCATTTGTTCAGCTCTTTTATCTTGTCATTCCTTCCATTTGCTTTAGCTACTCTCTGATCAAGAGCTAGTTTCAGAGTTCTTCAGACATCCTTTCAGTCTATTCTTCCTTTCCTGTCTTTTAATGACCTCTTGCTTTCTTCATGGATAATGTTCTTGATGTCCTCCGACAATTCTCTTTTTGCTCATTGGTGTTCAATGCATCAGATCTATTTTTTAGATGGTCTCTAAATCCAGGAGGGATATGATCAAGGTCATATTTTGGCACTTGTGGACTTGTTTTAATTGTCTTCAGCATAAACTTGAACTTGCCTATGAGCAGTTGATGGTCTGTTCTACAGTCAGATCCTGGCCTTGCTTTGGCTGAAGATATCGAGCTTCTCCATCTCTCTTTCCACAGATGTAGTCAAATGGGTCCTTTATATTCCGTATGGTTTGATCATGAGTATAACACCTGTTTATATTGTTGAAATGAGGTATTAACAATGAATAAGTTGTTGGTCTTTCAAAATTCTATCAAGTGATTTCCATCATCATTTATATCACCGATGCTATATTTTCAACTACCAGGATTCTTCTTTGTTTCCAACTTTTACATTCCAGCACCAGTTATAATCAAGACATCTTGATTCCATGTTTTGTCAATTTCAGACTGCAGAAGTTGGTAGAAATCTTCAATTTCCTCATCTTTACTTTTGATTGTTTCTGTGTAAATTTGAATAACAGTAGAATTAACTGGCCTTCCTTATAGGCATATGGGTATTGTCTTGTCACTGGCAGCATTGTATTGCAGAATAGATCTTGAAAGTTTTTGTAATGATGAATGTCCCTTTATTCTTCTTCATTTTGTCTTTCCTAGCATAAGAGAAGACGCTCTGGTAGCATAGTGCCTAAGGCACTTGACTGCTAACCAGAAGGCTGGCAGTTCAAACCCATCAGCCACTCCTCAGAAGGAAGATGGGGCAATCTACTTCCGTAGTGATACTGCCTCAGAAACCCAAGGAGGGGTCGTTATGAGTTGGGTCTGACTCAATGGCACATAACAACAAGAACAACAGCATATGAGATCATATGGTTATCTGATTCAAAATGGCCAAAACCAGTCCATTTCAGCTCACTAATGACTAAGATATCAAACTTCATGTGTCCCATTTCCTTTTTAACAACTTCAATTTTCCTAAATTCATACTTCATACATTCCATGTTCTTCTTATTAAAGGTTGTTTGCAGCTGTTTCTTCTCATTTTCATTCTTGCCACATCATCAGATGGAGGTCCTAAAAGCTTTATTCCATCCATATCATTAAGGTTGGCTTTGCTCTGAGAAAGAAGTTCTTCCACATTCATATTTTGAGTGGCTTTTGATCTGACAGACTGATCTGGCACCATATCAGACAATGTTTTGGAGCTATTCATAAAGTTTTCCAGTAATATATCAGACAGTGTTTCACTACCATTCATAAGGTCTTCACTTGGCAATTCTTTGAGAAGTGGATGGCCTCTTGCTTCTTCTGAGTCTGTCTTAGTCTGGAAGCTCTGTTGAAACTTGTCCACCATGGATGACCCTGCTGGTGTTTGAAATATTGGTGGGATAGCTTCTGACCTCACAGGAACACTCAAACCACCACAATACAACAAACTGACAGAGAAGTGGTGGAAAGTTTCCAATGAGTAATTCATATAAAACCAGAATATGAATTCTAAAATTCCATACCAATTTGTCATCTTTATTATTAAGAAATTGCTTTTTGCAGATAAAAATTATAAATATAAGAGCATCAAAACTTAAAATCTTGAATAGTTTTCACTGGAGAAGCAAAATAAATTTTTAAAATGAGGTTGTTTATCAATAAAGATCAAAATAATTGTATTTTAACTGTAATGGAGTTATCTTGCAAATAACACCAATTGAAATGATGGCTTATATTCATGTAGAACTAGAAATAATTGAACTTAAGTTGAAAACTATATTGCTTTAGTTGAAGCAGTAGTAACAAAATTGCTGTATCATGAGATTTCATTTTTCTTTTATCTACATATTTTGCAAATTGTGTGTCCATGTAAATAACTTGCA
Organism: Orycteropus afer afer; assembly: GCF_000298275.1. Lineage (NCBI taxonomy): Eukaryota > Metazoa > Chordata > Mammalia > Tubulidentata > Orycteropodidae > Orycteropus > Orycteropus afer. The sequence continues at coordinate 1,051,044 of NW_006922182.1, forward strand.
CACACATATAATGGGCAGAAATGAGGAAATTATGTAAAACATTTCTGGCATAATGCACTCATACAGTCACCATGCTTGTCTTGTAACATTTCCAGAAGTGAATTTTGGCCTTTTTCAGTAGTCTCAAAATGTTACTTTTGATCATATTTGTGTAATAAAGGTATAAGCCGTGGTCAAGAAATCATGGATCAAGTTTGGTAGTACCTCAATAACCAGAAGAGAAAAAAATTGAAACTGTGTGTTCTGGGGCAGTTTATGGATAGGCCTGAGAGATATGGAATTCCTCATATGTGATCTGTGCCCAGCTATGTCATGCTTAACATGGGTGGAGGGTTGGGCAGAGGACTGCACAGGGCTACCACAGTACTAGCACAGGCTGTTTCAGCCACACATGGGGACAGTTTCCCAGACATACCTATGACCTATGATAAGGGTGTAGGTGCACATAGCCCCTGCCCTGTGGTGTTCCTGAACAGTCAGTTAGACTTGTCTCATTAAAGCAAGGATTGTACCACCCCTAAGTGCAAGCTGCCCTCAGGCCTATCTTGTGGGTTCCATGCTGGTGAGAAATTCAAATGGCCCAAGTGTGGTGCCTGGCCAACTGAATTATTGTTGTTGTTTTTGCTATTGAGTTAGATCCAACTCATAGTGACCCCTCCTTGGGTTTCTGAGGTGGTATCACTACAGAAGTAGATTGCCCCACCTTCCTTCTGAGGAGTGGCTGATGGGCTTGAACTGCCAGCCTTCTGGTTAGCCATCAAGTGTCTTAGCCACTATGTCACCAGAGGAGGACAGAATACTTGCAGCTGCCAATCACATATCTGACTTGCCTGAGTGGCTCCTATGGCCCAGTGTGTGCACATCCATTGTGAAGGCTGTTTCTGGGGCTGAAATATTTATTTTATTCCTGCATTGGAGAAAATTTTTTTCAGAATGAGAAAGGAATCCTAAGAGCTACTTTAGAAACTTGAAGGTCGCTGGTGAGGATCTGCTCCTGGGAACCAAACATTCATATCAACACAAAATAAGACAGAAGCATAATATTAAATCTATTGGACAGAAAAAATACTAAAATTGAAATAATTAACTCGTAAAAATAATTGTATCATGATTATATAAATGATACAGGGTTTGTAAGATACGCAGAAATATCTGTTGTTGTTAGGTGCCATCGAGTCGCTTCTGACTCATAGTGACCCCATGTGCAGCAGAACAAAACACCACCCGATCCTGCACCAGGTCCATGATCCTTGCTATACTTGAGCCCATTGTCACAGCCACAGTGTCAATCCATCTCGTCAAAGGCCTTCCCCTCTTTCGTCGACCCTCCACCTTACCAAGCGTGACATCCTTCTCCAGGGAATGGTCCCCTCTGACAACATGACCAAAGTAGGTGAGACGAAGTCTGGCCATCCTTGCTTCCAAGGAGCATCTTGGCTGCACTTCTGCAAGGACAGATCTGTTAGTTCTTTTGGCAGAAATATATAGCATACATTATTTGTGTGAAATACAAATAAAATAAAAATCTGTGAAGATATTATTTTAACCAAACTCATTGCCATCAAGTCCATTCCAACTCATAGTGACTCTCATTGGATTTCTGAGGATATATATCTTTACAGAAGTATATTGCCTCATTTTCCTTCCATGGAGTGGCTGGTGGGTTTGAAGCATCAACCTCCGGTTAGCAGTCAAATGCCTTAGGCACTGCACATCAGAGCTCCAGGAAAATATCATTTAATGTTTTAAGTTGTTTTATTGTCTAAATTTCATTAGCTATTAGACCATGCACACAATCAATTAAGTAACTAACATATAAAACGGTTTTCTTGAAGAATTTTATTTTGGTGTGATTATGTAACAGTGTCCTTTCATGGCTTCATAAGCAATTTCTAAGGCCATAACGTATGCTCAATTTGGTGAAATGAAGTACAAAACTCTAATCATATGACTGTTTTATTTATTCACAATTTTACTTAGGAAAATAATAGTATATCATAATACTATATATAGTACTATTTTCATTATACTGCTAATCTTTCTCCATCAGTTCCACAAAGGGCTTTATAGACTTTTAAGAGAGACTGTCCCTTGGGGAAAACAAAATGATCAAATTTTCATGGATTACTGGACCCTGGCTCTGAATTGACACTAATTCCAGAAGACTCAAAACATCACTGTAGCTTACTAGTCAGTGAGGATATAAGGAGCTAAATTATTGATAGAATCTTAGTTCAAGTGTGTCTCACAGTGAATGCAGTGTGTCTCTGAATCCATCTTTTAGTAATTTCTCCTGTTCCAGAATGCATAATTAGAATAGATATACTCAGAAAGTAGCAGAACCCCACATTGGATCTCTGACATGTGGAGTAAAGGCTATTATGATGGAAAAGCCAAGTGGAAGCCATTAGAGCTTCTACCTAGGAAAATAGTAAACCAAAAGCAATGTCACATTCCTGGAGGGATTGCAGAGATCAGTGCCACCATCAAGGACTTGAAGGATCAGTGGTGGTTATTCCCATCACATATTCATTTTATGTGCCCATTTGGTCTGTGCAAAATGGATGAATCTTGGAAAATGCCAGTGGATTACAAACTTACTAAGGTGGTGCCTCTAATTGCAGCTGATCTTCAAGATGTGGTTTTATTGTTTGAGCTAATTAATATACCTCCTGATACCCAGTATGCAGCTATTGATCTGGCCAATATCTTTTTCTCAATTCGGGTTTTGAAGGATGACTAGAAGCAGTTTGCCTTCATCTGGCAAGGCTAGAAATACAACTTCATGATCCTACATTAGGGGTATATCAGTTCTTCAGCATTATGCCATAATTTAGTACTCAGAAAACTTGATCACCTTTCCCTTCCACAAGACATTACACTAATCCATTACATTGATGCCATTATGTGGATTGGACCTAGTAAGTAAGAAATATCAATGATTTATATTTATTGGTAAGACATCAACATACATTGAGGGTGTGAATTTAACCCAACAAAAATTCAGAAGCCTTTCACTTCAGTGAAATTTCCAGGGGTCCAGGGGTGTGGGACATTTCAAGACATTTCTGCTAAATTAAAGGATGAGTTATTGCATCTGGCCTTTCCCACAACTAAAAAAGAAGCACAATAATTGTTGGGCTTCTTTGGATTTTGTAGGTAACATATCCTCATTTGGACATGTTATTCCAGTCTATTTGTCAAGTGTCTTGTAAAGCGGCTAAGTTTGAACAGAGTCAAGAACAAGAAAAGGCTGTAGCAGATTCAGGCTCCTGTGCAACCACTTTGCCATTTGCATCATGTGACCCAGCTGATCCAATGGTATTTGAAGTTTCCATAACAAATAGAGATACTATTTGGAGTCTTTGGCATGCCCTTATTTGTGAGTCACAGTACAGATGCTTGGAATTCTTGAGCAAAGCCCTGCCATCCTCTACAGATAAATAGTCTCCTTTTGAGAAAAAGCTTTTGGATTATTACTGGGCCTTTAGTAGAAACTAAACACCTAACCATGAGCCACCAAGTTACCATGTGGCATGCTCATCATGAAGTTCATATTGTTTAACCCATACAGTCATAAATTTGTATGTGCACAGCAGAACTACATAATTAACTGGAAATGGTATAAAAGAGATCAGGCTCAATCAGGACCTGAATGCACAAGTCAGTTGCATAAGGAAATGACTCAAATGCTTATGGTCTCCACTCTAATCACATTATGTTCCCTCTCCCTGTCTGCACCTACGACCTCATTAGGAGTTCCTTATGATTAGTTGACTGAAGAAGAGAAAACTCAAGCCTGGTTTAAAGATGGTTTTCAACATGATAGGCAGGCACCATTTGAAAGTGGATAGTAATAGCACTACATACCTTTTTTGGGACCTTCCTGAAGAACAGTGGTGAAGAGAAATCCTCTCAACAGGCAGCATTTTGAGTAATGCATCTGGTTGTCCACTTTGCTTAGAAGAAGAAATGGCCAGATGTGACTTTGCATAATGACTCATGGGCTGTGCCCAATGGTTTGGCTGGATAGTCAGGGACTTGAAAGGGACATGATTGAAAAACTGGTGACAAAGAGCTGTGACAAGAGGTACATGGATTTAGACCTCTCTGACTGTGCTAAAGACGTAAAAATGTTTGTGACCTGCGAATGCTCCAAAGGGCAGCCTCCACAGAGGAGAATTTTAACAATCAAGTGGATCGGATGACACATTGTGGTGAAATCAGTCATCCCCTTTCATCAGCACCTCTTGTCATTGCCCAATGGGCTCATGAACAAAGTGGCCATGCTGACAGTGATGGAAATTATACTTGGGCTGGGCAACATGAACTTCCATTCCCCAAGGCCTACTTGGCTACAGCCAATGATGAGTGCCCAATCTGCCAGTAGCACAGACAAGAAATGAGTCCATATTATGTAACCCTTCCTTGGTGCAGTCAGCCTGCAACCAGATAACACGTTAATTACCCTGGAGTACCTCAGTTAAGGAAAGGGAAGCATTTTGTTTTTACTGGTGTCGATACTTACTGTGGATATAGGTTTGCCTTCCCTGAATGCAATGCTTCTGCCAAAACTACCATCTGTGGACTTACAGAATATCTTATACACTGTCACGGTAATCTGCAAAACATTGCTTTGGAGCAAGAGACTCATTTCACAGCAAGTGAAATGTAACAGTGGGTCCCTGCTCATGGAATTAACTGGCCTTGCCATATACTCCATCATTCTCAAGCAGCAGAATGATGAAAGGGCCTTCTGAAGACCTGATTACAATGACAACTAGGTGGCATGACCTTTCAGGGTTGGGAAAATGTTTCCCAGGAGGTTATATGTATTCTAAACCAGGATCCAGTATATAATGCTATTTTCCCAATAACCAGGATTCCTGAGTCCAGGAACCAACGGGTACCAATGCAAGTGATACTATTCACTTTTACCCTTAGTGATCCATTCAAGAAAACATTTGCTTCCTATATCAGTGATCGTGTGGTCAGCCGGTCTTGATACCTTATTTCCAAAAGGAGAAATACTCCCACCTAGAGACAATACTAATTCCGTTGAACTGGAAGATAAGAATGCCACTCAGCCCTTTTGGGCTCCTCATGCTTCAGGATCAACAGAAAAAGATGAGAATTACTATATTGTCTGTAATTAGTGATCCTGAATACCAAGGGAAAATTATAATGATATTATGCAATGGAGTTAATGAAGAGTATGTCTGGAGTACAGGAGATTCCTTACGATGACTTTTGGTACTACCATCCTTTGATTAAAATCAATGGAAAACTACAATAATCCATTTCTGATATGACAACTAATGATCTAGACTCCTTGGGAATGAAGGTTTGGGAGACCACACCAAACAAAGAATCATGACCAGCTGAAGGGCCTGTTGAGGGCAAAGGAATATAGAATTAGTGCTAGAAGCAGGTAGTTCTAAAAACTAAGTACAACCACATAAGCAGTTGCAGAAACAAGGGGTGTTTGTTATGAGTATTTATTTCTTTTTTTTTTTTTT
>NW_006922182.1:1067815-1105926 GCF_000298275.1 Orycteropus afer afer
CCACTCCTCGGAAGGAAGGTTGGGCAATCCTACTTCCGTAGTGATACTGCCTCGGAAACCCAAGGAGTGGTCACTATGAGTCAGGGCTGACTCGAAGGCACATAACAACAACAACAACAAATGATGGAATCTGATGTGATGTAATCACCTCCAAGATAAGATCTGCCATCAGCAGCCAATCAGTTGAAAGGGAGATTCTTCAGGGGTCTGGCTTCCTTCCAATATATATGCATATCTTAGCAAAGCTTCTCTGGCTTTTTGCTCAATCTGGATCCTGCATCTGGTTCATCTTCTTCTGACTTCAACTCTTTGAATTGAATCAGGGCCCTTCCACGTGTAACAATCTTTGGATTGTTCCCACACAGCCTATGAGCCAACAACCACCATCTTACCTGCTATCTTAGACTTGTCAGCTTCCACAGCCATCAGCCTGCTGTATTGTCTGTCAGTCTTGGGTTCATCAGCTCCTGCAGCTACATGAGTCTGGAAAAATGTCCAGCTTGATGTCTGACTCATAGACTTGGGACTTGCCAGTAAGCATCTACAACTGCATGAGTCATTTCCTTGAGATAAATTTCACATAATCTCTCTCTCTCTCATGTTGTTGTTGTTGTTGTTATGTGCCGTCGAGTCGGCCCCGACTCATAGCGACCCCTCCTTGGGTTTCCGAGGCAGTATCACTACGGAAGTAGGATTGCCCAACCTTCCTTCCTAGAAGTGGCTGGTGGGTTTGAACCACCAACCTTCTGGTTAGCAGTCAAATGCCTTAGGCACTGCACTACTACAGCTATATCTATAGAAATAGGTATAGAAATATAATTTTCTCTAGCTGTGCTTTCCTAGAGAAACCAGTTTAGTGGCTCAGTGGTTGAACACTGAACTACTAACCAAAATTTTGGTGATTCCAACCCACCAGCTGCTCCAAGGGACACAGAAACATCCTGCTTCTATAAAGATTACAGCCTTGGAAACCCCATGGAGTAGTTCTACTCTGTCCTGGAGGTCACTGTGAGTAGCAATTGACTCAATGGCAAAGGGTTTGTCTTTTGGGTTTACCATTACTATACTGTTTCATTCTGCCAGATTCTACGTTGTCAGATTGTTATTCAGATCAATACATTCTGCACAAATTCATAAGATTAATTTAAATTTAGATGATTATTTTTGTTCTAATAATACAATTGGAACTCTGGTGGTACAATGGATAAAGCATTTGGATGATAACCAAAACGTTAGTAGTTCAAACCCACCAGCCTCTCCATGGGAGAAAGATGAGGCTGTCTCCTTCCTTTTGTAAAGATTTACAAGCTTGGAAATCATTGAGGCAGTCCTACTCTGACCTATAGGTTGTTGTGAGTTGGAATCAACTCAATGGCAATGGATTTGATTTAGTTTTTAATAGTGCAGTACTGTCTAGAGTTATAATGAACTTATATAAAATCCATGAGTTTGCTAAGGTGTAAATTTATGTAAATGAAAGCCAAAAGTTAGAACCAAATAAGACTTATATACTAAAAAAGGTGATTTACAATGAACTAAGGTATTTATTTTTATACTTGTTTTCCATTTTGCCAACAGGTCTTGGCTTCATTCTAGGCAATTAAGGTTTGTTACATTTCAAAATATTGGCAGAAACTTGAAAAATTTATTGAATCTAAGTTATTACTTATGTAATAACATTTTTTTTTTAGCCCTCACCATAATTGCTGTCTTTAAAAGATGCAATCACTTTTGTCATACTCAATTGGAGGGCTACATTTAAAAAAAAAAAAAAAAAAAAAACCTCATTGCTGTCAAGTTAATTCCAACTCATAGAGACCCTCTCAGACAGAGTAGGACTGTTCCATAGGGTTTCCAAGGCTGTAATGTTTAAAGTAGTAGACTGTCATATCTTTCTCCAGCAAAGTGACTACTAGGTTCTACCACAGACATTTTGGTTACTAGTCAAGCCTTTAGTCACAGAGCCACCATGATTGTACTCCTACTGACAAATCACTTGAGAATTTTACCTTTATATAGCCAGAGAAAAATTATCAGAACACTTTAGGGTTTAAGAGAAATCCATAATTTAGTCCATATTAAATTGCATCTACAAGATAGTTCCCAAAGACCAGAAAGTGGAATACACACAGCACAGATGAACTGTCTCCTTTTCCTCTCTCTGAATTTATTAATTCACTTTGCTCCTTCCTTACATTGTGTCTTCAATCCAAAGGAAAAAAAAAAAAAAAACAAATAAAGTCACTGCCATGGAGTCAATCCCAACTCTTAGCATCGCCCACTGGGTTTCCAAGGTGCAATCTTCACAGAAGTAGATTGCCCCATCTTTCTTTTGCAGAACAGCTTGTGGGTTTGAACTGCTTACATTCTGGTTAGGAGCCAAATGCCTTATCCACTATGCCACCAGAATTCAGGTCTTAGATTAAAAAAAAAAAAAAAAAAAGTAAAAAAAACATATTGTTGCATTATTCTAAAGTTGTTTAGTCATATCTGGCACTGAGAGAGGAAAAAAAAAAAAAAAAGATCCAAGTATAACAAATTGAGGACTAAAGCCCCAGATAATGATATCATGGTAATAATGTAAAGAGCAGCCCTGGTGAAGCAGTGATTAAGGGCTTAGCTGTTAACCAAATGTTTGGTGGTTCCAATCCATCAGTTGTTCTGTGGGCAGTCTGCTTCTGCAAAGACTTGCAGATTTGAAAATCCTATGGAGCACTTCTACTCTGTCTTGTAGGGTCACTATAAGTCAGAATCAACTTGATGGCAGCAAGGTTTTTTTTTTTTTTTTTTAATTAAACACATAAATAATAATATCTCAATAAGCTACATGTTACAAGTGGCTTATACAAAAGCAATCAACATACAATATACTTCCATAGGAGACTGATTTCAAAATCAGAATGATTCCCCAGTAAGCATTCTCAGCAGCCAACTAAAGCACTAGGAAAGGTTTTGATTCTTTATTTGTTTAGTTATGACTGAGAATGAGATTGGAGAGTAGCAGCTATAACAATGGACTGATAATATAGTAACTCATAAATATGTAGAGATTCTCAGAACTCTTGTTGATTTTTTTAATGTTCAAAAGTATGTGACTGAAAAATAATAGTTTCATTTAAGTGATAATCTTCTGTACGTTCTTGACATGTATGGGACTTAGCATACATGGTAACAAACCTATCTTTTATTTATTTTATCTTTTAGAATAAAATAAATCCAAAAGTGTTTAGCACAAAAGGTTGATGATCTGCTTTTAATGTCATTTGCAATGAAATTCACTGAGCAGAAATCTTTAAAATATACATACCCCTATACAGGATTCAAGAAGGGTATAGTACAGCACTTCTTTCTCAAATAGCAAATTTGTCTTTTAATACTTCATCTCAAATGTATATTAGCATGTTGTGGTTTACTTAGTTGCTGATTAAGATCATTTTAAGAATTTATGATAAAAGCATTTTATCTGTAATTGAAATTAGAAGAGATCTTCATAGTAAAAGAGTAGCAATGTAAAGCATTTTTATAATAGATTCATGAACAACATAGCATAATTTGTTTATATTCTCAGTAAAAGAAAGATAATGAAAACTTATCCATATAAAATAATGGATAATTCAGGTAAAGTTGTATTACCAGACATGTATTTATTTAAAATAAGTAAGAATATTTTAACAAAAAATAAAAAGTAATTTTAATCCTAGATCTTTGATTATAAATATGGTTATTAAAAAAAGCAGAAAAAAAATGACAAAATAGTTTTAAATAACTATACCAATTAGGTAAGTTTCAAAATGAAATGTTATGGAAAAGCTTAAAACTGTTCATTTTGCTATTCTTCAGGGATATGAAATATATATATGAAATACATACATATAAATATGAAGTAATCTATTCCTTGCATACAGGGCAATCCATTGAGTTGTTTTTTGCTACGATTGCAGAAAGAAATAGAGAAACACTTGCCTATATATGTAAAGATGTCTAGCCCTCAATTTCAAAATATTTCCATCAATAATTGTAAACGTATTTTGAAAGACTTTATGAAAGATTAGTGTTATTTCTTCTTTAAATAGCTGATTGAATTGACCAGCAAAACCAATTGGACCTGGACTTTCTTTGTAGGAAGATTTTTGATTATTCAATCTCTACTTGTTACAAGTTTAGTCAGATTTCCTAATTCTTTTTTAATTATTTCAGTAGTACATATTTTAAGATTACCTGGGGGTGCAGTGGTTAAAAGAACTTGGTTGCTAACGAAAAGTTCAGTAATTATAACCAAACAGCCAAGAAAGTCTGCTTCCATAAATATTTACAGTTTTGGAAACTCTAAGAAGCAGTTTTGCTGCGTCCAGCTTTTGGACAGGTCATGAAATGAAGCGACACAAAAAGATTAATAGTTTTCTTTTTATTTAAAAGGAATGGGGGCCAGGTGAATGCCCTGCATGTTCTGTGAGAGCAACCCCTGATGCCTTTGTTCTACTTTATTTATATGTTTGTACATGATTACATCATTAGTCTTGGAATCCATACAGTCAGCTTATTCTCTCCAGAGCTAATGTTTTACTCTTCTATGTGCTCAAGGAAAACAGGTGGTCATTAAAACAATTCCAGAAATCTCCTCAGGAATAAGGAGTATAAAACGATAAATGTTTACTAGGACACAAAGACCCGAAGTATGAAACATCCCAATAAAATAAAAACATGGACTACTGGAATAACATCTAAGTTTAATACTTTGATGTATTGCCAATTAAGCATTTAACACTGAGAGAGACCTTGCCAACTCTTAAAGCAACATTCAACCACAAGAGAGGCCTTATTATCTCTTAACTATAATTAGAACACGTGTCTTGTGATCATGTTCTTTTGGGGTCTTTTTCTTGGTCTCCAACACAGTTTGATGAGGTCCTATTGAGACTGAGACACGATGAGTCAGATTTGTTTGGATATCAGTGGGAATGTATATTTTCTTGGGATTTCTCTATTTTACCTAATTTGTTGTTATACAAAGAAGGCTGGCAGTTCAAACCCACCAGCCACTCCTTGGAAGGAAGGTTGGCAATCCTACTTCTGTAGTGATACTGCCTTGGAAACCCAAGGAGGGGTCGCTATGAGTCGGGGCTGACTCGACGGCAAATAACAACAACAACAACAGTTTCTCTAAAATTCTTAGTGATGATACCACTTTCATTCCCGATTTTAGTAATTTGATTATTCCCCCTTCTTCTTCTTCTTCTTTTTTTAAGAATTCTCAGTTTCTTTGAAATTTTTAGAGAACCAACTGCTGACCTCATTGACTTTCTTCATTGGTTTTCTATTCTCTAATTTGTCTATCTCTAATCTTAACTATTTTCCTCTTGTGTGTGTGTGTGTTCTTCTTCTTCTTTTTCTTCTTCTTCTTCTTCTTCTACTTCTTCTTCTTCTTTTTCCTCTTCTTCTCCAGTGGGTCATCCAGTTCTTAAGAAAGTAGCCAGTGAAAACCTTATGAACAGCAGAGAAACACTCTCTGATATATTACTGGAAAACTTTATAAATAGCCCTGAAACATTGCCTGATATAGTGCCAGAAGATGAGCCCCTCAGGTTGAAAGGTTCTCAAAATATGACTGGGGAAGAGCTGCCTCTTCAGAGCAATGCTAACCTTAATGATGTGGATGGAGTAAAGTTTTTGGAACCTCTGTTTGCTTATGTGGAAGAAACAGCTGCAAACATCCATTAATAATAAGACACTGAATGTACTAAGTATAGATCAAGGAAAATTGGAAGTTGTCAAAAATGAAATGGAATATATAAAGATTGATATCCTAGGCATAGTGAGCTGAAATGGACTGTTTTTGGCCATTTTGAATCACACAACCATATGATATACTATGCTGGGAATGGCAAATTGAAGAAGAATGAAGTAGCATTCATTCTTGCAAAAAATATTTCAAGATCTATCCTGAAGTAAAATGCTATTAATGATAGGATAATATCTATATGGGGAGCTTTGGTGGCATAGTGTCTAAGGCATTTGACTACTAATCAGAAGGCTGGTGATTCAAACCCACCAGCCACTCCTTAGAAGGAAGATTGGGGAATCTACTTCCATAATGATACTGCCACGGAAACCCAAGGAGAGGTTGCTATGAGTTGGGTCTGGCCCCACAGCAGTGAGTTTGGTTTGGTTTGGTTTGTTTACAGGGAAGGCCAGTTAATTCTACTGTTATTCAAATTTACACACAAACCATCAAAACAAAAGATGAGGAAATTGAAGATTTCTACCAACCTCTGCAGTCTGAAATTGACAAAACATGGAATCAAGATGTGTTGATTATAACTGGTGATTATAATACAATGTGAAAGTTGGAAACTAAGAAGAATTCCTGGGAGTTGAAAATATGGCATTGGTGATAGAAATGATGACAGAAATCACTTGATAGAACCTTGCAAGACCAATGACTTGTTCATTGTAAATTCCTTGTTTTGAGAATATAAACAGCTGCTCTTCATATAGATCAAGCCATGTGGAATATAAAGGAATCAAATAGACTACATCTGTGGAATGAGGTAATGGAGAATCTCAATATCTTCAGCTGAAACAAGGCCAGAGCTGACTGTGGAATACAACATCAATTACTCATATGCAAGTTCAAGTTGAAACTGAAGACAATTGAAGCAAGTCCATGAGAGCCAAAATATTACCTTGAATTTAGAGACCATCTTAACAATAGATTTGATGCACTGAACACCAGTGAACAAAAACCAGACAAATTGTGGGATGACATTGAAAGCATAATTCATGAAGAAAGCAAAAGTTCATTAAAGAGACAGGAAAGGAAGAAAAGACCAAATTGGATGTCAGAAGAGACTCAGAACCTTGCTCTTGCACAGAGAGAAGCTAAAGGAAATAGAAGAAATGACAAGATAAAAGAACTGAAAATAAGATTTCAAAGAGCAGCTCGAGAAGACAAATGAAATGTGCAACAGCTGGAGTTAGAAACCCAGAAGGGAAGAAAACACTTGGCACTTACCAAGGTGAAAGAACTGAAGAAAAACTTCAAGTCTCAAGTTGCAATACTGAAAGATTCTAGGACAAAATATTGAGTGAAGCAGGAGGCATCAAAGAAGACAGAAGGAATACACAGTCACTACACAAAAAGTAATTGGTTAATGTTCATCTATTTCAGGAGGAGGCATATGATTAAGAACCAAGGGTATTGAAGGAAGAAGTTGAAGCACCATTGAAAGAATTGGTAAAAACCAAGGCCCTAGGAATTGATATGATACCCAATGAAATGTTTCAACAAATGGATGTCTCACTGATGGTACTTATTCATCCATGCCAAGTAATTTGGAAGACCGCCACTTTGCCAACTGACTGGAAGAGATCCATATTTGTATCCATTCCAAAGAAAGGTGATCCCACAGAATGTGGAAAATAATGAACAATATCATTTATCACATGCAAGTAAAATTTTGCTGAAGATATTTCAAAAATGATTGTAGCAGCATATTGACAGGAAACTTCAGAAATGTTAGCTGGATTCAGAAGAGGATGTGGAATGAAGGTTACCTGAAGGTTGCTGATGTCAGATGAATTCTGACTGAATGCAAAGAATACCAGAAAGATATGTACTTGTGTTTTATTGACTATGCAAAAGCATTTGACTGTGTGGATAATGACACATTATGGATAACATTGAAAAGAATAGGAGTTCCAGAACACTAAATTGTGCTCATAAGAAATCTATACATAGACCAGAAGGTTGTTGTTTGAACAGAACAAGGAGATTCTGTGTGGCTTAAAATCAGGAATGGTGTGCTTCAGGGTTGTTTCCTTTTATCATGCTTATTCAATCTGTAGGTTAAATAAATAATCCAAGAAGCTGGACTACATGAAGAAGAACAAGGTGTCAGGATTGGAGGAAGACTCATTAACAACCTGAGACATGCAGATCACACAACCTTGCTTGTTGAAAGTGAAGATGACTTGAAGCACTCACTGATGAAGATTGAAGACAACACTCTTCAGTGTGGGTTACACTTCAATATATAGAAAATAAAAATCCTTACCACTGGACAAATAAGCAGCATTACTATAAATGGAGAAAACATTGAAGTTGTCAAAGATATCATATTACTTGGCTGAACAATCAACACCCACTGAAGCAACAAAGAAGAAATCAGATTATTTATTTATTTATCTATCTACCTATTTATTTATTTATTTATGTTTGCACTGGGCAAATCTGCTGCAAAAGACCTCTTTATAGTGCTGAAGAGCAAAGATGCTTCTTTGAAGACTAACTAAGGTGCACCTAACTCAAGCCATGCTACATTCAACCACCTCATATGCATGTGAAAGCTGGACAATGAATAAGGAAGACTGAAGAAACGTTGATGCTTTTGAATTGCTGTGTTGGCAAAGGATACTGAAAACACTATGAACTGCCAGAAGAAATAAAAATTCTGTCCTGGAATAAGGGCAGCAGGCACACACAGCTACCCAGAGGGAACAAAGAGTTGGACCTGTGGGCTCGGAACCATAGTCCCAGGGGACATCAAGCTCAAATGGCATAACATACTACATAAAAAACACTGTTTCACATCCTACTTTGGGGAGTAGAGAACGGGATCTTAAAAGCTTGCAAGCAACCATCTAGGTGCAACAATAGGTCTCTCCTCATCCAGAGCAAAGAAAAGTGAAAAAAAAAAAAAAAAAAAGAAGATTCATGGAAAAAATTAGTCCTAGTGACTGCTACACGATGCAATCTGTACCCTATATGACTATGAGACCAGAAGAACTAGATGGTCCCCGGCTACCACTGTCAACCACTCGGAGGGGGATCTATGTAGGAGATCCTGGATAGAGTGGCAGAACAATGTGGAATATAACTCAAAATCATAAAAAAAATATTGAGAGGTAGGTTTTCTAGTGTGATAGAGCCTGGTGAAACCACTGAGACTATGACAACTAGCTGCCCTTCAGGTCTGGAATTTAACCCACTCCTGTGGCTTCCAGCCAAAGAAAAGACAGGTATATGAGATTAACATTTACATTAGGTAGATACACTCCTTGCAGAGATCAATCATGGGAGAATAAAAGGACTGTGTATGCAAAGGGAGACAGCTCAGGGGGCAGGAGTGCATGGGAGGGAAGGATACAGGGAAGAAGTGGTTAAGGGGAGGAAATGGGAGGAGAGCTGCTGCATTGTGGGAGATTACAGCCAAAGACACGAGACAAGGACATGTGAACTGCTGTGTGGAAGATGAATTTGTTCTGTAAACTTTTATCCAAATCACAATAAAATTAAAAAAAAAAAAAAAAAGAAGAAGAAGTACAGTCAGAATGTTCCGTGGAAGCAAGAATGGCCAGACTTTGTCTCACCTACTTTGGTCATGTTGTCAGAAGGGACCATTCCCTGGAGAAGGATATCATGCTTGGTAAAGTGGAGGGTCAGCGAAAAAGAAGAATACAGTCAAAAAGAAGGATTGACACAGTAGCTGCAATGATGGGCTTGGATGTCAAGGATTGTGAGTGTGGCACAGGACTGGCCAGTGTTTTGTTCCATTATACTCAGGGTTGTTGTGAGTTGTAGTGGACTTTATGACACCTATCAACAACCACAACAAATATCCCCTTGTCCTGTTTGAATGACTGTCTCTTGGTCTATGTATAGGTTCCATCCACATGAGTATAATTACTCATTCTGGAATTCCCATTCTTCCCAATGTTATTGAGAATTTGTTATGATCCACACAGTCAAAATGCCTTTGCATAGTCAATAATATATAGGTAAACCTTTTTTCTGGTATTCTTTGCTTTAAGCCAAGAATTAATTTGACATCAACAATACTATACCTTGTTTTATGCTGTCTTCTAATTCCAGCATGAATTTCTGACAGTTCCCTATACATACACCACTGTGACTGCTTTTGAATTATCTTCAGCAAAGTTTTACTTGTATGCCATATTAATTATACTGTTGAATACTTTCCACATTCTTTGGGATCAGCTTTCTATGGAATGTGCAGAAATAAGAATCTCTTCCAGTCAGTGGGCCCAATAGATGTCTTAGCTTGGACAAAACTAACCTATAATAATGGCAAAATTAATCTAAAAAAAAAAAAAAAAAAAACCTCATTGCCATCAAATCATTTCTGACTCATAGCAACCCCTCTTTGGATTTCCGAGGCAGTATCTCCACAGAAGTAGGTTGCCCAATCTTCTTTCTTTAGAGTGGCTGGTGGGTTTGAACCACCAGCCTTCTGGGGTTAACAGTCAAGTGCCTTAGGAAATATTTCTGAACAATCATTGTTCCTGCAGTGTAATGTCAAAATTTTATATGTTTCTACCCAAATTTTAATAATTTCATAATTATTTAAAGTAAATTTTAGATTTTCATATGTACCTCTCCATTGTTAGCTGACTGACTCTCAGATGAAATTGATTTTTATACCTGATTTTTAGGTATTTGTCATTTAGGCACTATGGTTAATCAGCATACCTCTCTTTTATCTTATACAAGCATAGTGTCTGGTTCTCAGTTACCAAACCAAAAAAAATAAACAGTCAAACTCGACCCATAGCGACCCCTCCTTGGGTTTCTGAGGCGGTACCACTACAGAAGTAGACATCCCAACCTTCCTTCTGTGGAGTGGCTGGTGGGTTTGAATCACCAGCCTTCTGGTTAGCAGTCAAATGCCTCAGTTAGCATGAGATAAATATTTGTGAACTTAATTAATTAAGAAGAAGACCAAATACTATTTTTTCTATCTTTTAATTTTCCTTCTTTTTTTTTTCCCCCCCCCGCTGGTTTTAGGGCCTATAAATTACAAGATATTAAGGAATTACTTATTGCAACTCCAATTATTCCTGTTTCAAAACTGTAGCTATGGATTCTGGAAAGTTTATATCCTTTTTCTATAACAGTTTCACCCAATGTTAAATACACATGAACACAAAAGTTTCTAATGACAAAAAAGAAAGAAAAAACTCCGATACCTCACGATTTTGTGCATCCAATGCTGTTAACATATATTGACACTGACTTTGCCATGATTCTTGTAGCTAAAAAACTTTTCCTAAATCCAGGTGTCATCTCCATAGTCCACACAAATAGGATTCTAGAATCTTTGCTGATCTCTCACAGTTTTCCTAAGTCTTAGATTTAAATCCACAAACCTTCAAAAAAAGGGAGAAACTTTTAGCTTTGAATTTAAAATTTAAAGCAAGGTAGAGGAAAATCGGAAAGTAAATAACACAGTTTGAAAAAACAGAAAAACTTTGTTCTTTATCTGCCCCTCAGCAAGCAGCATAAACAATCATATGCCAGACAGGGTTTAGGAGAACTGACTTATACTATATCTTATTGACTATTATAATCAGCTAGAAGCCTTCCACCTCAAGGGGAACAGTCACTCTATACAGTCTCTCAGATGCAATTGGGAAGTAGGAGAATCTTAAATGTTTCACTATGATTATTAAGATAACACATTTTAAGATCATCAAAATTAAATGCATTTCCTAATGTTGTGAATTAAATTGTATCCACAAAAACATATGTGTTGCTAATCCTAACTTTTATGTTTGTGGTTACAATCCCACTTGGGAATGAGTTTTGCATCACATTTGAGGAAGGACTTGTGCAAGGTATGACATGAGTCAATTGTACAAGAGAAAAAAGGAAAAGCAGAGATATGGGAAAATAGAAGCCAAGTGAAATGGAGATCTCTAAGGAACAAGTAAACAATGACTGAAGAGGCCAAAACCTTCCCCCAGAGCCTACAGAGAGAGAAAGCCTTCCCCTAGAGCCTGCACCCTGAATTTAGACTTCCAGATTCCCAAACTGTGAGATAATACATTTCTGTTTGTTAATGTTACCCCCTTGTGGTATTTCTGGCACAGCAGCATTAGATAACTAAGACACCTAATATCCAAGACACTGACTCTTATGTAGATATAATTTTATGTTTTATTCTATGAATCCCACTGCCATGGAGTGGATTCTAACTCATAGCAACTCCCACTGGGTTTCTAAAGCAGTAAATCTTTACATAACTAGATTGCCTCATCTTCCTTCTGCAAAGTGGCTGGTGGGTTTGGCCCATCTTCTGGTGAGCAGTCAAATGTTTTAGGCATTGAGTCATCAGAGCTCCTTTATTCTATGAAGACACATCTCTAAATATCCACTAACATATTTGTTCTTAAAATGAAAAAAAAAATACAATGCAAAGATATGTTCTTTTAGAAAGTGGAGTTTGCTTGGGACACGGGATAAAATAGTAGAAGACAATCAGCATTCTTAGAATGCAATCTGTTCTTCATTGCCCATCTGTAAATGAGGAAGCAAAGAATACTAAAATACCCTATATCTAATGAAAACCATTAGATTGATCCCATTTTTTTTCCTTGCTTGCTGCTCTTTGAAATAAAATGCTTCACATTTTCAGTTAGATTTTTAACATAATGATGTCACAAAGTATAATCAGCAATTTGGAAAGTTAGATATCTTTAATTTTAAATATTAGCAATTTATACTTTTTTCATCAATCTAGGATTCTTTCATTGAATAAAAATTATCTTTTAATTCATCTTGAAAAAACATTCAAACAATAAGTAGCCTATTTAAGAATCTTGTGGTAGAACTAATACTATTAATATTTATAATAACAACAAAATATCATATGTTGAATGGTGTACTCCTTCTGTTTTAAATAATTTAATACATTTAATCATCATAGTAATGCTCTTTGAAAAGTTAAGCAAATATATTTAGAGATGAGGTATGTAATATTTTCAAAGGCAGAATCTTTAAATCATTTATCATCAAATATTTCTAAAGTATTTCTCACATAGTAAGGGTATAGCAGTAAATGGACAAAGTTCCTATGTTTCTGGAGATTACATTTCTCTAACTTCTTCAATGAACTATTTAATTAACAATAACATTAACTTTCTGTGCTTTCCTAGAAAAGTATATATTTTCTATTCACAAGTCCTAACCTTACATTTTTAAAGAAAAAAGAGAAAGAAAATACAAACCTTCATTATTACAAATTTATTTAAGTTTGAAAATGTCTTGTGTTAGTACACTCTGAGTCAAAACAGATTATCTATGGAAATTGTATAGCCTAACTATATCAATCTGATCACAGTAGCATCAAATGACTCTAACATTTTTAGCTTCTATGTAAAAAAAACCAAAAAACAATCTTCTATAGCCTAAGGCATAGTATAAAGCGAACATTAAAATATCCACTAAAATCTGCAAGGGGAAGATGTAGTTTCCTATAAAAGAAGAAAAAAAAAAATAAACAGAAAGTGCTATGAGCCAAAGTGAAGTGATTAAGATGGCTATTATCTGGAAGTTTCAGATTTTGAATTCAGATAGCAAGGCATGCATTACCTGCTATCTTGTAAATCTCCAATTGCAAAGGTAATGCTCTGTGCTCATTTATCTGAACTTGAAATCATTGCCCTAAAATGGAATCTTTATACAAGACAACATATCTCAAGCATCAAAAAGTGGTGATGGAGTTTTTACAATAAAGCTTTTGAGGTATTATATTTTGGAGCCCTCAGGGCTAGAAAGATAAGCAGGAAAAAGGACATAATGTCTCTAGGACATTTGAGATTGATGTATTTTTATGTAATATTTTCATCAAAATAAATGTTAACAGTTCCTTTAAGAATGTGACATTTTACCCAGATTTAAATGAAGCTTGAAATTATGTACCTTACCTCATAGTATTAAATTGTATTACTCAAAGTCTGTTTAGAAACTATGTAAGTTATCCCTGTGTACAAGCAGAATTGAATGTACTACCAAGTTATAAAACAAATCTTTGCTTAATTAGGAACCATGGAGTTGAATTTCCCACATTCAATTTCATTATCATTGTTAAAGATCTACTAGGGACAAGGATATTGTCATTTTGGGGGTGTCTCCTCCAGCAATGACAGATTTGTGCTTGTTTAAGTAAATATTTTACTTAATATTTAGTTAAATATTATGTAAATATTTCTCTGAGATGACCATATCCCCGTTCTCTTTACATTTTTTCTGAAAATCTCAGAAAAGAATATTTGGTAATATATACCTGTCAGGAAGGAGATCTGGTCGTGTAGTGATTAAAGTATTTGGCTGCTAACCAAAAGGTGGACAGTTCTAACCCATCAGCCTCTGTGTGGGAGAAAGATGAAGCAGTCTGCTTCTGTAAACATTTACAACCTTGGGTTTGTATGGGGTAGTTCTACTTTGTCCTACGGGGTTGCTGTGAGAAGCAATAGACTCTATGGCAGTGGGTTTTGGTTTTATATCTGTCAAAGATGCAAGGAAACTAAATTGGGCCCTTAAGTACCGACCTGGTTAATATGTGATTATTTTTCATTAAAGTTGAATCCAATTTCCCTCACAGATGAAGTATTAACATTTGCCCTACTAGCACTCACATTTCTTTATTGCAAAGTGTTTAGGCTCAACCTAAAGCCACATGGTATAAAGAAAGATTGTTCATTCTGTATGAGAATTGATTACCTGGGGAGATTGCTTTATGTGCAAGTCCAGTCCTCTCCTTCAGAGATTCCCATAACTTGCTTCTAGAAATGGACAGGTGTTTATATTTTTATACTGATACCCAGATTATTCTGATACAAAGGTAAATTCACAACCATTCATAGCCTTTGTTTTCTGCTCAATGAAAATAATAAGGGGTGGTATAAATGGATAAGGAGCTCTCCTGCATCAAAGAGCTACTGATCTACTTCCGAAGAGTCTGCCATTGAAAGCCCTATAGGCACGGTTCTATTCTCGCATTTATTCCAGTATATTCAGCAGGGGTTGAAATAGACTTGATGGTGAATGGTTTTACACTGCCATAGAATGATGGTATGAGAATCATAAAATAATGCATGCAAAAGTGCATTTAGTGTGCTGTGCAATTTCAAAATGTTGTTCTTTATATGTTGTTTTTAGTTGCCCTCTAGCCAATTTAGACTCCTGGCACCCTGCTTGTGCAGAGTAGAACTGCACCATAGGGTTTTCAAGGAACTTACCTTTCAGAAGCATACTGCCAAATGTATTTTCCAGGGCTCCTGTGGGTAGATTAAACCTGCTAAACTTTTTGTTAGTAGTCTAATTCTTAACTGTGCTTTCTAATGTGATCAAATGTTTAGAGGTTGGATCCCTGCTGATAGTTTGGCTCCAAGTGCAAAATATTTAACATATATATTTAGTCTTCTTATTGAATGTGTTAGTATTTTACAGATTCAGTGAAAGATTCCATTGTATTGTCAAAATTAACCAATCAAGCAAATCTACCAACATTGTTGCCACATAATAAGCAAATGTAACTACATTCTTGCCACATGACAGTATTTTTTTAAGAGGAGTTATTTAAGTTAATAAGATTGATTTAAAAGTAAATAATTTGACAAACTTTAATCCACATCACAGTCATGATTGATTTTTCTCTTTTGGTATTTTCCCTAGACCAACTCCTCAAGATAAAATAATATTAAGAAAAATTAGGCTTTAGATTTGTAGAGCACAATTTAAACTTAAATGCTCTATGAAAAACTATCCTACACCAAATGAACTGAACATAACTTTATCTTCTGATAGTCTTCATCTTTTCTGAATCTGTCGCTGGAAGTTTAATGTAATTCAAATCTCCATACTTTGCCTCTTCTTCCTCCATATATTGTTCTTTCATAATATTAGCCCATCTCTTCAAGACACTACACATAAGCAACAGCTTTTTCCTTTCATTCTCATCATTAAAGGATGTGTAAACTAGCAAAATTCATATTTTCCTTGAAAATATTTTGCACAGTCTCTTCACTTTTTAGTTTTTCTAATTGTTTTAAATGTATTCATATACACTTTTTTTAAAAATAAGATTGAGTGATTTTTATATACCATGTTATGTGTGATAATAACAATAATACCAATAGCAAATGTTTACATAGTTCTTCCAATATGCCAGAAGTCCTTGGGTAGTGCAAATGGTTAAGCACGTCACTATTCAATACTAGCCAAAATGTTGGTGGTTTGAACCCACCCAGCAGTACCTCAGAAAACAGGTCTGGAGATTACAATTAAAAAAAAAAAAAAAAAGTCACTGCTTCAGAAATTCCATGGATAAATTCCACTTTGCACACATGGAGTTGCCAATAGTTGGAATCAAGGATAGCAGCTAATCGCAGTAAAAATGTGCAAGAAACTTCCATAAGGGAGGACCCATTTAATCCTCACAATTCCCCTAATAGAGAGGTAAAATTGTCGTCCTTGTTTCAGGGACTGTATCCAAACCCAGACTTTATGACTCCAGAGTCAATGATCATAAGCACACCCCTTGGACCTCTTAATTTCATTAATCTAAAGACTCAAACAGAGCAAATATTAGAGAAAAGTTATCATTGAAGGAATATCTTATGACCTAAACAAAATTTGAATTCATGATTTAATTCAGTGCAATAAGTACATCAGTTGAAGTCAATATGTTGTGGGACACCTACTTGATTAATGTTTTTAGTAACTCTAAAAGAATTTGAAGTATATCATGTAGTTCAAGGTAATGGGTTTTACCTATTTAGGATTTGCATCCCTCTGACAGAAGCATCTAAGATTCTTAAAGGAAAAGAGATGAATGAACCCTTCATCACTTGTTACATTCTAATCCATTCAAACCAAACCATTGCCATCAAGTTGATTCTGATCCACAGAAACTGGAACAGAGTAGAATTGCCCCACAGGGTTTGCAAGGATCTACATCTTTATAGAAGCATACTGCCTCATCTTTCTCCTGTGGAGTGGCTATTGTGTTTGAACCATCAACATTTTATCAGCCAAGCACTTTCAGCACTGCATCACCACAGTTCCTTCTCATTCAAATAGAGACAAAGCCATTTCAGAGATTAAAAAATAAATAAATAAATAAAGGAAGGAAGATTATGAAAAAGAAATAGGCTAATACATTTCTAGGAGGTCAATTATTATTAACACTGAATTGGAAATATATTCTGTCTATGTGCTACTTCAATCATTTCAATAAAGTTTGAAACTCTAAAATTTCATTAAAAAGCAGTACATGAATGTCAGTATCTTATTTTAGGATTTAGTGACAAACAGAAGTTTAAATTATAGAGCAAGTATCCAGTGCATCTCTTGATAAGAATCATTAGGTTACCGACCATAACCAAAGAGCAGAGCAGTAGGTGCTAGTAACTTATGCAATCCCATCTCAAAATTATAATAATAAAATAATGTGGAAAAAAGGCTGTTATCTCTGTTGTGTATGAAGTACATTTATTGTTGTTATGTCCTGTCGAATCAGACCTGACTCATAGCGACCCCTCCTTGGGTTTCTGAGGCAGTATCATTATGGAAGTAGATTGCCCAACCTTCCTTCAGTATGAACCATTTCTTTGGGGTGTTAAATAACTTCAATTTATTAAAACATCATAAGGCAGGAAAACATGCCACCCTCCTAACTAGAATCATGGGGTTAAGTATCTCATTTAGATAAGTTACATAAAGTGCATAAATATGGCAAAAAGATGATTACTGTGTGTCTTTCAAAGTAATACTGTGATACATTCTCTTAGTACTTTAAGAGCCATCTGATTCTCTAGAGCAACACTGTCTAACAGAAATTCAATGCAAGCTTGAATGTAAGCCATATGCATGGTTTTGTATTTTCTAGAAGCCACAAAAATAAATAGGTTAGACTAATGTTTAAATCTTTATTTGCTTTATATAATTCAATATACTTAAAATAAAATCAATATTTTTTTTTACTTTTTTTAATATGGTTTTCAATATCTGATAAGTATTTTGTATTTATATCTCATTTCAATAAGAAATTGCTACATTTCAATAGTTCTGTATCTCTTGTGTTATTGCCATGGGCACTGTAGCTCTAGCATATTGTATTGGGCAGTGTACCTTTGTTTGATTAACCATGTACTATTGAATAGATCCCAGACACTATATAAAGCTAGATGTTCATTTGTAAGAAAATGATATTCTGCAAATGAATTTTTCTTTCTGGTAGAAATACAAAAGATATATTGCAATAGGTTTTTATAAATGCAAAAGGAAAAAGATGTTATGGTTTTATTGTCTTATAGGAAATTAATACTGTATCTAATTTAGCAATCTTATTTTAAGCATTTTTTATTTCACTAATTACCTAAACTAGTATTGTATTGTACTTTTTGTAACCAACTTTATCATCCCACTGATTCTTATTAAAGAGATTACAAAAAAAAAAAAAATCTTTGACACATAATATATTTCATATGAGCCACGGCCATTATGCTTACTCTGGACATGTTATCAGGAAGGACTGATCCCTAGAAAATGCCATTATGCTTGGGAATGAAGAGAGTCAATGCAAAAGAGGATGTCCCTCAATGTGATGGACTGATAACAGTGTCTGCAACAGTGGGGTCAAACATACCTACTATTCTGAGGATGAAGGAGCACTCGTTGAACAGCAGTTAAACACAAAGTTACTCACTGAATGGCTGGTGATTCAAGCCTACAAGTGGCTTGGTGGAAGAAATATGTGGCAGTCTGTTTCTATAAAGATGATAGCCTTAGAAACCTGTGAATTGGTTCTACTCTGCTTTATAAAGTCACTTCCAGTAGGAATCTACTTGACTGCAACAGGTTATTATGTATGAGTCCTTAAAAGTAGAAAACTTTTCACAGAAGCGAAGGGAGAGACATGAAATGCTGGAACTAGGGTTAGAGAAGTGATAACTCAAAGAGAATAGACCTGGCCTTGTTGGATTTAAAGATAAAGGCAGGAGATCATCAACCAAGGAGTGTGGATGCCTCAAGAAATTGAGAATGTCCCTTAGTTTATGGTCAACAAGAAATGGAGAGTTCATTCCAAAAGCTGCAAGGATCTCATTTCTGCCAAACATGAATGAGCAATGAAATACACCCTCCTGCAAAGCCTCTAGAAAGGAAAAGCAGACATATGGACGGCTTGGTTTTAGTCAGGAAGACCTGCATAAGACTTACAGAAATGCAAGTTAATAAACTTATTTTGCTTTAAGTTGCTAAATGCAACTTACTTTGGCAGGAATAATAAATAAATAAATAAAAGCAGTAAGACCAAAAAACAACAACCAAAAATCACCTAATACAAACAATACCACAAAATTCAGGGAAAGCATAGCTAAGCAAATCATCACTTAGCAAGCAAGTTGTGAAGCAAAGAGTCAATGTAGTTACTCCAAAAGCAGGGTCCACTCTCTTAAACAATTACTCTATGCTGAATCCATAGGGAACACATTCAGCTAAAAATTCCTTTCCAAACATTACCTACAACTACTTCTCCAATATAATCTCTATACAGCAATGGTAAAGCCATAAATTTGCTGGAAAAATATTTAAAATGTAACAGGTTTTTATAATTCATATAATACTCTTAAAAATTAACACATAAATTATATAAATACATAAAACACAGACACGTGATCAAATATAACTTGTGCAAAAGTGTAAGTCAAAATTGCAAATACAATTACAATTACAATAGAAATATAGACTTATTAGAAGTGATTCCTCTTTAGAGTCCTTACTTGACTATAAAGGCTTACCTCCTTGCTTTGCCTTCAAAAAGCATAGAAAAATGACATAAAATTGATATGAAGCAAGTGTTAGTACATAGTTGAGCAGAAAACAACCATGAGTTTCTCCTCACAGAATTGAGATAAGAAATTAAATGCAGAGCAGAAAAAGTTCTAGCTAGACCCCCCAATACTCTTAAGAGGTACAAACTCAGATTTAAATATCCGTAAAGGATAGGAGAGTTGCTTCAACTAACACAAGGCAGAGGGATTTTTAGAGTTCTCACTTATGGATACAGCTAGGAACTTGAAATTGTGGCCTCTGCAAAGGTATCCATGTAAGCAAAAAGTAGTAGAAAATATCTGACCAACTCTCAAAAAAAAACAAAAAAAGATGAAGAAATAATACTATATCTAAGATATCACAAGTAAACAAAAAGTTTCATTTGAGTTATGGCATAAAATTATACTAATAGTTGGGCATAGACTGTATCAAAATTGAAAATAATATTGAACACAAACCGATATCAGGGATATTCTTAGGATGTTCATGTAAAGCAATTTATGTACTGATGATATTCCACAACCCAGGACCCAATGAATTATGAAAATTGTTCATATGTTTAATGCAATTGCAATCTCAAGAATTGATCTTAAGAGTCAGTAAATAGAATAAAGGATAGGAATGCCATAAGAACTGGAGTTAAAATAATAATTAAAAAAAATAAAAAATTTCCATAAATTATAGATGGTCAGAACAATTTGGAGGGGAATAAAATAAAATTAAAGAAGATGCAGCCAATTGACTTAAGCTCAATGTATGTGTTGAATAGGGGATTGGACAGAAATATATATAGAATTAGTCACCTGGGAGAAATATCCAAAAGAGTATGCTAGAACACATATAAAATAAAATATTGAGAAAAAATTAAGATTGAATATGAAGAGAAAATGAAAAGATTAATGGATGGGCAGACATGAACTTCACCCTCCTCTGCCATCTGGTGAACAAAGTAGTTGTGAATGTCTAAACAACACTCTGATTAATTGAAAGATATATATTTTTAGACTTAATGTGTGCAAATGATTCACAAGTAGAGCATCAAAAGTAAAACTACAACTGATTGTATTCTAATAAAACAGAAAAATACCAAATAAATTTAACAAAGGAAACAGACAAAAATAACAATAATCAACAGAAATTTTAAAAAATAAATAAATAAAAAGATTTCTTCTGTGTATATAAATTCCAGAATTCATATACTTAGGCCTTTCTGATATTCGGGAGGATGGTAGAAATGATTATTAATTTTAGACTGTTAAAATTGTCTACATTTTAAAACATTTAGGTAAACTGACTTCTGACTTCTTCCTAGAAAGTAGGAATCTGTGAAGACAATTTATACCTAAACAATAAGGAGGGAGCTATGGTAGCATAATGCCTAAGGCACTTGACTGCTAGCCAGAATGCTGGCAGTTCAAACCCACCAGCCACTCCTCAGAAGGAAGGTTGGGCACTCTACTTCAGTAATGATATTGCCTCGGAGACCCAAGGAAGGGTCACTATGAGTCGGGTCCTACTCAGCAGCACATAAAACAACAACAATAACAACAAAAATAAGGAAAAGTTGCTAATCTTCACATTTATAATATTTTAGAAACTCCTTGGAGAGTTGAGCTCACACATTGGAAAAAAAAAAAAAAAAAAATTTACTCTGAATGTAAATTTAGGATTGATGCAAGACAGGACATATGCCCTGACAGTAGTGGAAAACTGAATCCTCCATACAAGCAGATAGGAAGAATCCATCTAGAATATTTAACACACTTCTATGCTCACAATCATTAGCCAATAGAGAGATGCAAATCAAAGCAATAGTGAGATACTATCTGGCCTCAGCACTAGTAGCAAAGTTTAACAAGATGGAAAATAACAAATCCTGGCGAGGATGTGGAGAGATTGGGACTTGCATATACTGTTGGTGGGGCTGTCAAATGATATGGCCACTAAAGAAAGCAGTATGGTGATTCCTTAAAAAGTTGGAATTAGAAATACAACTTGACCCAGCCATTCCATTAATAGCTATATATGCTAAAGAAGTGAGAGCCATGACAAGAACAGACATATGCACATCCATGTTCATTACAGTACTATTTACAATAACCAAAAGATGGAAACAACCTAGGTGTCCATCAAAAGAAGAATGGATAAACAAATTATGGTACATACACACAATAGAATACTATGCTATCCTAAAGAATAATGTAGAATCAGCAAAACACCACATAACATGAATGAATTTGGAAGATATTATGCTGAGTGAAATAAGTCAATAACAGAAGGACAAATATTGTATTAGTCCGTTATTGTAAAAAGTCAAGAAAAGGTTTCTATATGGAAGGACATTTTCTTTGTTGGTTACCAGGGGTTGGAGGGGAGGGGAGGGAACACAGTTAGAAAGGTAGAGACAAGTATTGATTTGAGTGAAGAGAACGGCAATGTACCAAATATGAGTGATCAGTGTGGTGGCATTGAAGAGGAAGACATAGAGAGTGCATGGGAGGTATAGACAACATACATGAACTCTTTTGCACATACAGTACTGCATTATCAGTGAAGGCAAACTTGGATATATGGGTGGATAGATGGGTGCACACAGGCTGAACTATTAGTTATGTCTATGCAGGGGGCAGTGTGCCCAAGACCATGTGTAGAGTTGGCAGACAATATTTCTACAAGTGTATTTGTATGTTCTGTAAGAATTCCCAGGTATATATAGGAGAGCTGACAAGGGACAAAGTTGTAGTCTCATCTTGGCCACGGCCAGCTACCCAGAGAGAGCAAGTAGTTGGACCTGTGGGCTTGTGACCATAGTTGCAGAAGACACCAAGCTCAATTGGCATAACATACTATCCAAAACATTGTTCCAAATCCTACTTTGCCAAGTAGTGACTGGGATCTTAAAAACTTGCAAGCAGCCATCTAGATGCAATGATGAGTCTCTCCTCATCCAGAGCAAAGAAGAATGCAGAAGACAAAGATGCAAAGAAACAATTAGTCCAAGAGAGTGGTACACCATGCGAACCTCAGACTATATGACTATACAGTCATATATATCCAGAAGAACTAGATGATGCCCAGCTACCACTGTGGACCACTTGTAGGGGGATCTATGTAGGAGATCCTGGATAGGGTGGGAGGATAATATGGAACAAAACTCATA
This sequence comes from Orycteropus afer afer, assembly GCF_000298275.1. NCBI lineage: Eukaryota > Metazoa > Chordata > Mammalia > Tubulidentata > Orycteropodidae > Orycteropus > Orycteropus afer. The sequence goes on from NW_006922182.1 coordinate 1,090,612, forward strand.
ATCATTTGGACAAAAATAGAGGACCAGTTTTGCTAGCCTGATAGAGCCTGATGGAGCCACTGAGATTATGGCCCCTAGCTGCCCTTCAGGTCTGTAATTGAGCCCACTTCTGTGACTTCCAGCCAAACAAAAAACAGGCATATGAGCTGAACATTTACATTAGGTAGATACACTCCTTGGAGAGATCAAACATGGGAGAATAGAAGGGCTGTTTATGCACAAGGAAACAGCTCAGGGGGCAGGGGTGCATGGAGTGATGGACACAGGGAAGAGGTGACTGTCGGGAGGAAGTGGGAGGAGAGCTGTTGCATTGTGGTAAATTGTAGTCAATGTCATGAGACAAAGTGTATGTGAGTTGCTGTATGGAAAGTGAATTTGCTCTGTAAACTTTCACCAAAATCACAATAAATAAATAAATAAAATATTTAGCACATTTCTAAGGGAATGTATGAGGAGATACACAACAAAGTGAAAGCAACATGGACCTCACTAGGTACTCATGAGAAAGAATGAGAGAAGGGTGAATACTAGAGTAAAACATCCCCTGCAGTGTTGACCAGGAAGAAGGGTATTGTTTTGGATGCATGAAAACTATACAGATCTACCTGAGTCATTCTCCCTGAAGGAACACAAGTCTAAAGCCAATGCAGAAGCACAAAAACCTATTAACCTGATGACAGAGTTAAAGACCTACAGTTTGTGGAGGAACAATTAAAAATAAATAAATAAACCTCCCTATCCCTGAGGTTGAAGAGGAAAATGGTACTCTGTGTAAATCATATCTTCTGTCACTGAAGGATGAGTACAATCAGTGACTTGAGGTCATAAGAAAAATGGCTCTGGATTCAGAAGACAAAAGCTAAGGTTATATTGCTGGCTCTCCTGCTGACTAGTTACTACCATTCTATCTGGGCAATATCTATCAATAAAAGAAATATATACCACTTGAAATTTACCATATATATCTGAGGCTATTATTACACCAATAGTTTGTCTATAGCTGTATATCACCAGAGCAATAACAAACTACTGCATTTGCGAATTAATTTGCTTTTTTTCCAAAGAGCTTTCAGGGAGGTAGTTTAAATTTGTCCCTCTAAAAACTGAAAAGCCACTCCTCAGAAGGAAGATGGGGCAATCTACTTCCGTAGTGATACTGCCTTGGAAGCCCAAGGAGGGTTCGTTATGAGTCTGGCTGACTCGACGGCACATAACAACAACAAGAACAAGAACTGAAAGAAATTTAATCACCACCAACTAATATCTGCATTAGGTCTGCAACATCCTCAACATGTAGTCAAGTAATCTACATCTGTGGATTTTTGGTGATGGGATGCTCATTAGTCCTTTAATCACTCCAATCCATCTTTGCACAGTTTTGAGAGTCTATCATCCTTTTTTTGAAGTAGGATTCTGCCTGCTGTAGAGATAAAAGTGTATGTAGTTATTCCAAATTGCAAAATATCATTGCCCAATCAGGCTTCCATTTGGCAGAATTAATGTCTCAAAATTATATGTTGAATGCTTAATAATGATGGGTAAAGTAAAATGGAAAAAAAATGTATATTTTTGGTAGCATTTTCATAGAGAATCTATGTCATACTCTGCAAAAGTTAATTTCTTATCCATTTAAAAACAGCTATGCATTTTCTCATAACAATAAGTCTTATCAAGCAATGGAAATGAAAACTTGGACATGGGAATAAAACTTTTCTCATCATTATATTCTCAAAAATCAAGTACTATGTTGTGCAAAATATTTAATGATGATAAGGAGCTAGGTTAAAACACTTGGCTGCTAATCAAAAGGTCAGCGGTAAGAACCTACCAGTTGCTCTGTGGGAGAAAGATATGGCAATTTTCTTGTGTAAAGTTTTGCAGCCTTGGAAATACTACTCTGTCCTATTGTGCTTCAGGATAAATCTCAATACCTTCTTTGTGATTATGAATGCCATGCCATTTCCCTTCAGTTTGTCATTCCTGGAACAGTAGATCAAATGATTGTCTGATTCAAAATGGTCAAAACCAGTCCATTTCAGCTTACTAATGCCCAGGATATCAATCTTTATGCATTCCATTTCATTTTAACCATTTCCAGTTTTCCTAGATTCATACTTCATACATTCCATGTTCAAATCATTGATGGATGTTTGCAGTTGTTTTTTTCTCATTTTGAGTCATGCCACATCAGTAAATGGAAGTCCTGAAAGCATTACTCTAACCACATCATTAATGTTGTCTCTACTGTGAGAAGGCAGCTCTTCCCCAGTTGTATTTTGAGTGCTTTCCAGCCTGAGGGGCTCATTTTCTGGCATGATATCACACAATATTTCAGGGCTATTCATAAAGCTTTCCAGTAATATATCAAGACAGTGTTTCACTGATGTTCATAATGTTTTCACTAGCCAATTCTTTGAGAAGTGGATGGCCTCTTTTGTAATCTGAGTCATCTTAGCAACCACCACAGTAGGACAATAGATGCCATCAGTGATAGAATAATATCCATATATCTACTAGGAAGACTTTTTAATACTACTATTATTCAAATTTACACACCAACCACCAAAGCCAAATGTGAGGAGATTGAAGATTTTTATCAACTTCTGCAGTCTGAAAGTGACCAAACATGCAATGAAGATGAGTTGATTATCTCTGGTGATTTGAACGTAAAAGCTGAAAACACAGAAGAATCACCGGTAGTTGGAAAATGTGGACTTTGTGATAAAAATTACACTGGAGAGCTCAGGATAGCATTTCGCAAGATCAACAACTTGCAAATATCTTTTTTCAACAACACAAATAGTGGATGTACACATAGACTTCACCAGAGTACACAGGAATCAGATGGACTACATCTGTGGCAAGAAGCAATGGAAAAGCTCAATATTTTCAACCAAAACAAGGCCGGGAACTGACTGTGGAACAGACCATCAACTGTTCATATGCAAGTTCAAGTTGATGCAGAAGACAATTAAAACAAGTCCATGAGAGCCAAAATATAACCTTGATCTTATCCCTCCTGAATTTAGAGACTATTTAAAGAATAGATTTGATGCATTGAACACCAATGACCAAAAACTAGAATTGCAGGATGACATCAAGAATATCATCCTTGAAGAAAGCAGGTCATTAAAAAGACAGGAAAGGAAGAAAAGACCAAAGTGAATGTCAGAGGAGGCTCTGAAACTTGCTGAATGGAGAATGGCTAAAGCAAATGGGAGAATCAACAAGGTAAAAGAGCTGCACAGAAGATTTCAAAGAGCAGCTTGAGATGAGAAAGTCAATTATTATAATGAAATGTGCAAAGACTTGGAGTTAGAAGAACAAAAGAGAAGAACACACTCCGCATTTCTCAAGCTGAAAGAACTAAGGAAAAACTTTAAGTCTCAAATTGCTATATTGAAGGATTCCATGGGCAATATGTTGAATGATGCGGGAAACATCAAAAGAAAATGGATGGAATACACAGAGTCACTGTACTGAAAAGAATTGGTAGAAGATCACTCATTTCAGGAGATGACATATGATCAAGAACCAATGGTACTGAAGGTCGAAGTCAAAGCTGCACTGAAGCAACTGGTGTAAAACAAGGCTTTGGGAATTGGTGGAAGACCGATTGAGATGTTTCAACAAATGGATGCCCCACTGGAGGCACTCATTAGGCTATGCCAAGAGATTTTGAAGACAGCTACCTGGCCAACTGACTGGACAAGATTGATATTTGTACCCATTCCAAAGAAAGATGATACCACAGAATGTGGAAATTATCAAATAATATCATTGATATCACACACAAGTAAAATCTTACTGAAGATAATTCAAAAACTGTTGCAGCAGTATATTGACAGAGAACTTTCAGAAATGCAAGCTGGATTCAGAAGGAAATGTGGAGCATGGCATATCATAGCTGATGTCAGATGGATCTTGGCACAAAGTAAAGAATACCAGAAAGATGTTTGCTTGTGTTTTAATGACAATGCAAACACATCTGATTGTGTGGATCATAACAAATTATGGATAACTTTGAATGGGAATTCCAGAACATTTAATTGTACTCTTGAGGAACTGGTACATAGCCTAGGAGGCTGTCATTCGAACAAAATGCATACTTTAAAATCAAGAAGGGCATGTGTCAGAGTTGTATTCTTTTACCACACTTATTCAATCTGTATGCTGAGCTGGACTATATGAGGAAGAACATGCCATCAAGATTGGAGGAAGGCTTATTAACAACCTGCAATATACAAATGACACAACTTTGCTTGCTGAAAATGAGAATGGCTTAGAGAACTTACTGATGAAAATTAAAGACTACAGTCTACAGTATGGATTAAACCTCAGCATAAAGAAAACAAAAATCCTCACAACCGGACCAATAAGCTGCATTATGATAGATGGACACAAGATTGAATTTTTCAAAGACTTCATATACTTGGTTCTACACTCAAAGGCAATGGAAGCAGCAGCAAGACATCAAAAGATGTTGCATTGGGCAAATCTGCTGCAAAAAAAAAAAAAAACCTCTTTCAAGCGCTGAGGAGCAATGATACCTCCTTGAAGACTAGGATGCACCTAACCCAAGCCGTGGTATTTTCAATCACCTCATATGGATGTGAGAGCTGGACAATGAATAAGAAAGACTGAAGAAGAGTTGTTGCTTTTGTCTTGTATTATTATTTGTGACTCTTTTCTTTCCTTTTCAGCTAACCTATAAATTCTAGATTCTTAGGAATTGCAACTGTCATTCGCCAATGGATCTCTAGCATACAACTACCTGATATTATGTAATAGGGATGCAAGCACCGAATAGTGAAAGATTAGAAAGTAAAAATATGGATCGGTAGCTATTATTATTATTATTATTATTATTATTAATTTCATTCAGGTAAACTGGCCTGTACCCCAAAGATAATGTGTTTAAAATACTTTATTTAATCAATCTCCTTTTCTTTTTTTTTTGGTAATTTCTCATCAAAATTTACATGGTGAACACTACTATTCAGAGGTTAGATAATTTATATTATACCACTAATATGGTTAATACTAGAGAACATTACTAACCATTTATTACAGCATATTTTCAGCCTAGTATATCTCTTCAATATTCTTACAATATATTAGGAATAAATTTTAAATCAATCTGGTCTATTATTTCTGTTTTGCTGAAAGAGCATCTTGAAGCATCTTAATACAAACTACAAATCAAACATTACTATATTGGGCCACCACGATTTTAGATTGTTTCCATATTTGCAAATGTTTGCATCAACTAGCAATCCAATTGTCTAAACAAAATTGGTACAGTAGCTTTTTCAATTGCTCTACAAGGAAAATTATCCACTTTTCCAAATGAAAATACATCAAAACAAATAATCATCTACATCAGTGTTTAACCCATTTATGAATCCCAGATCTTACTATATTTTTCTGCTTTGGAAATCGTCATGCTTAGTATTCTGATTTCAGCACAATATTTATCAAATGTAATATCCATAACTAATATAAGTTATTTTATCAGTAAAGTACTATTTCAAAAGATCCCATCATTTCCTGCTTTAATTATATGATTCCTTCTTTTGCCCATATAGTAATATATGATTCTCTATTATTTGAAAAGCTTGAGTATTTAAATATTTTACTTAAAGGATTTCTGTGTTATGTCTAGAGGAATTCATGGAAAAATAACAAACATGAAGGGCCACACATGAAATTCAAAAGCTGCTTTCTAATTAGTATTGAAAGTAATCTCATATTGTATTATTTTATTTCTGTAAAATAAAAAGGCAAAGTCTTAATGATGTGGAAAGTAACAAGTCAAACTTGATTAAAAGGCAATAAGATTTACAATGAGATACTAGGTCTAGTTATTGAACTACCATAAGAAATCTCTTGCATTTGCAATCAGGGTTTGTTTGTTTGTTTTTTTTTAAGCAAATAAATGAATATTTGTGTTATAGAGGCATAATCTGTACTTCAGATAAAAGTAATTGTTAAAGACTAGGAGGGATGAATATATAAATGATTGCAATTTTGCTTTCCAAAACTTTACATTTTATAGAAGGACAAAAATCTCTCATCTTCTAAAGTGCTAACCAGACATAATTCAATGACAAGACATTTTAGAAATGTAATTCATAACACATCTATTGCTTTCAGACTCAGTCTTGAATTTGAGAACATTTAAAGTTCACAATATTCTACCTGTCCAGTAATTTACTAGTTCTCTTAAAAAAAATGGTGTTCCATTATTGTTATTGACTTTCAAAGAAAAAGAGGTAATTGAACTCAAACAATGTGGATATGATTAAAATGCAACAAGTCAGAGGATTTTCATTTTTCATTAAATAGTAAAAATGGAAAATATTAAATACAGTTGAACATGATTTTAACATAACATAAATTGTGAAATTTACATTTTAACTGTTTTATATTAGATGGATATTATATATCTTCCATCTATTTTATGGTGTATACAGAGACAAAAATTATTTCATGACATTTCAAGGACTTGAAACACTGTGCAGATATGATCTCTATCCTTCATTGCACTCAATATCTGTTTTGTTTTAGCAATTCTGAATTTAGCAAGGGGGTAAATTTGTTCTTGCTTTTGTGTTTTGTAGGTGTGCTGGAAGAGGGTATTAGTAGTAGGACTTATGAAGTAATCATATCATGAAAGTTTATTTAACTAACGTAGGCAGTTTTCAAAATAGCAGCTAAGCCAATGATAGTTCTTACTTTCTCCAAAATGTGCTGAACCAGTAGATATCATTTTCTGCTTCAAGTTACTTTTGAAAATTATATTGCTAAATTATATTCACTTATCTCAAATAGTGTATGATACTATTGCTAGAAGGAGGAAGTATTTGATATTTTTAATGTGAAAATAAGATATCATGTTTTCCTAGGAAGTCAAATTGTGGTGAGGATAGCACAAAGCTTGATGATTTTCTTCACTCATCAGAGAAAGCAATCACCAGCATATTATTTACCTAATATGAAAAACACATCCAAAATGCTACAACTCAATGTGAAGATATACTTTCAAAAAATAAATTCAACCAAAAGTCAGATTAAAAACATGTTACTGCTATCTCTCAAATTGAAAATTTCGTCTTCCAGTTATGAGACTGACTTAATGTGAAATGGAGAAGTGAAAAAAATATCTCAATGTGGAAATGCTACATTTCTAGGTCTAAATAACAAGACATATATGACACATTTACCAGAACAGAACTATTTATCCTTAAGAATACCACACCTCTCCCCTTTACACAGAACTCATTTTTAATTATAATCTTACATTTTAATTTTAAATGAAGTATTTATTCCATTTACATTTAATGCGATTGGTAATATATTTGGGTTTAAACTTGTTATTTTACAGTTTGCTTACTACCATTTCTATTTTCTTCCACTCTTGCTTTGTTTTGAATGTGATTTATTTTATTATGCTACTACCCTCCAAACATATTCATTTACTGCTATCATAGTGGAGTTCCTAGAATTTTTAACTTCTGTAATTGACTTCACAAAATTCAACATAAATTAGTGTATATAACAGTTTGTACAATGCAATGACGTTAAGGTACTTTAGATTTACTGCCCTCCTGAATTTTGTAGTTTGTCAAATATTTTGATTGATAATCTATTTTACACATAAGAAACATTTATTATTAATTTATTTCATCAGTATTTGCTTAATTTAAGCAAAAAATACTGCTTCCACTACATTTCTAAGGAGTTCTGCTGGTGCAGTGTCTGATACAATTGACTGCTAACCAAAAGACTGGTGATTCAAAGCAACAGCCACTCAGCAGAGGGAATATGATGCAATCTACTTCCATAAAATTTACAAACCTGATGGAGGTTGTGGGTAGTTGGAATCAATTCAATGGCAGTGTTTTTTTTTTTTTTTTTTTTCCCTTTTCTTTTTTTTTTTTTTTTTTTTTTTTTTAATTACACTTCCACCACCCATCTGTCAGTTTGCCATACTGTTGTAGCTTATTTGTTGATGTGATGTTGGAAGCTATGTCACCGTTATTTCAAAAACCAGCAGAGTCACCCATGAATACATTTCAGAAGAGCATCCAGAGTAAGATAGACTAGGAAGAAGGACCTGGCAATGTACTTCTAAAAAATAAAATAGCCAGTGAAACTTTAAGATAAGCAGTAGAAATTGTCTGATACAAAGTCAGAAGACAAGGCTCTCAAGTTGGACACTCAAAACATGACTGGGATTTGGAGAGGAAATAATACGGAGGGGGGAACCAGGTTTGCTGGTCCAATAGAGCTTGGTGGAACCACTGAGACTATGGCCCCTAGCTTCCCTTCAGGTCTAAAATTGAACCCACACCTGTGGTTTCCAGCCAAAGAAAATATGGGCATATGAGTTAAACATTTACAGTAGATGCACTCCTTGGAGAGAACAATCATGGGAGAAAGAAGGGCTGTTTATGCACAGGAAGACAGCTCAGGGGGCAGGAGTGTATGGAGGGATGGAAACTGGGAAGAGGTAACTATGGGGAGGAAGTGGGAGGGGAGCTGTTGCATTGTGGTAAACTGTGGTCAATGACATGAGACAAAGTATGTGTGAACTGCTGTATGGAGAGTGAATTTGCTCTGTAATTCTTCACCCAAATCACAATAAAAAAAAAGAAAAGAAAACAAACAAACAAACAAAAAAAACATGACTGGGAAAGAGATGCCTCCTCAAAGTAGAGTTGACATTAATGACATGGGTGTATTAAGAATCTTTATTTACTGATGTAACATGACTCCAAATGGGAAGAAACAGATGTCAACATCCATTCATAATCAGAATATGAAATGTACAAAGTATGAAACAAAGGATATTAGAAGTTGCCAAAAATGAAATAGGGCACAAAAAGATTAATATCCTAAGCATTAGTGACTTGAAATGGACTGGTATTAACCACTTATAACTAGGAAAAAAAATTATCTACTGTGCTGGAATGAGAAATTGAATAGGAAAGACATCACATTCATTGTCAAAAAGGTTTCCACATCGGAAGTACACACTATGAATGATAGGATAATATCCATACACCTAGAAAGAAGACCTATTAATATGACTATTACTCAAATTTATGCACCAACCACTGATGCCAAATATGAATAAATTGAAGTTTTTTTGTTTTTTTTCCTTACCACTTTCTGCAGTCTGAATGTGATAAAACATGCAATCAAGATGCATTGATAATCATTGGTGATTGGAATATGAAAGTTGGAAACTAAGAAGAAAGGTCTTTAGCTGGAAAATATGACCTTGGTGATAGAAACAATACCAGAAATTACATGATAGAATTTTGTATCCTCAATCAACACCCATGGGAAGCAAGCAGATTTCAAGAAATCAAATGTCATACATCAGGATTGAAGGATGATTCATTAACAGCCTGCTATGTGGAGAGACACCACCTTGCTTGCTGAAAGTAAAGAGGACTTGAAGTACTTACTGAAGAAGATCAATGACTTCAGCTTCTAAATCTGAATATACCAAAAAACCCACTGCTATCAAGTCAATTACAACTCATAGCGACCCTGTACTCTAAAAAAGGAAATAAAAATTCCTCACAACTGGACCAACCAATGGCAAAGAAACGATTGAAATAGTCAAAACTTCATTTTACTTGGATCCAAAATGAACTCATTAAGAAATAATAGTGAGGAAACATGTGTTGCATTGGGTAAATCTGTTGCAAAGGACCTTTTCAAAGTGTTGAAAAGCAAAGTGTCACTTTGAGAACTAAGGTGCACCTGACCTAATCCATGGTATTTTCAATTGCTTCATATGAATGCTAAATCTGGGAAATGAATAAGGAACCTACAGAAGAACTGATGAATTTAAATTATGGTTTTGATGAAGAATATTGAATGTATCATGGGTTGCTAGAAGAATGAACACATCTGCATTGGAAGAAATACATCTGGAATGTTCCTTAATGCTGGGATGGTGAGATTTCCTCTCATGTAGTTTGGACATGTTATTAAGACAGACTTGTCCCTGGAGAAGGACATTATGCTTGGTAAACTAGAGAGTCATCAAAAGAGAGAAAGGTCATCAATGAGATGGATTTATACAGTGGCTCCAACAATAGGCTCTAACAGCAATGATTGTGAGAGTGATGCAGGTCCAGGCATTGTTTTGTTCTCTTGCTCACACATCACTTCTTCCTGAATCTCCACAATTCCATTTGGGGTTATTCTTCTGTCTGAGGAATTCCATTAATTAAATAGTGCATCTGTTGAAGATAAATATCTTTTCAAAAAATGTTTGAACTTTATGTTTTTACCTTTCTAGAAAACTTTAGTGTATGTGTAAGCATATGTATGAGTATGGAAAGATATGAAAATAAATAAATAAATATTTATTTATTTATTTATTTATTTATATATAAATAATACATACACACAAAGATATATAATATATTACTGCATGCACAAACTTTCAATTTATATGTTGATAAATATTTATATATGTAGAAATCTATGTAACCATTATGTTGATTAAAATGCTCCCTCCAACACATACCCATTAAGATAATTTACCCTAAAATAATCTCTCTTCAGACTTTTGTAGCCATAAGGTCAGACTTGTCTTTTCTGAAGTTGATATAAATGGAATAATACAAATTATGAGATTATTTACTTAACTCAGCATTATGTGGTTTTGTGAAGTAGTTTATAATTTTTGTTACTATGTAGTATTGAGGCGCTCTGGTAGCATAGTGCGTAAGGCACTTGACTGCTAACCAGAAGGCTGGTGGTTCAAACCTACCGGCCACTCCTCAAAAGGAGGATGGGGCAATCTACTTCCGTGGTGATACTGCCTCAGAAACCCAAGGAGGGGTGGCTATGAGTTAGGTCCCACTCGACCGCACATAACAACAATAACAACATGTAGTATTTGAAAATACGAATATATTTGACCTTAATTTTCATTTTATGTTGATTGGCAAGTTGAGTTTTTCCAGTTTTGAACTTTTTTTAAATATTTTTTTATTGTGATTTGGGTGAAAGTTTACCGAGCAAATTCATTTTCCAAACACATTTGTTTCATCACATTGACTGCAATTCCCATAATGTAATAATTCTCTTCCCACTTCCTCCCTATAGCTTTGAGCTATTTTGCCAAAGTTGCTATTAATATTCTTTTACATATACACACATTTCTTTTCAGTATAATCCTAGAAAGTAACACAAAGTAATAGAGTAGTGATAAATCCATGCAGTTTTCTCAATGGACTGTTTTTATACATCCATAGTCAATGTACTAGATTTTCCATTGCTCTACATTCCCAGCATCCTTGTGAAATCTAGAGAGGCTTTAAAACTTTTACCATCTGATTTGTCTGTGGGAAAAATAAAAAAAAAGAAAGAAAGAAAGAAACTCGCTGTCATGGAGTTGATTCGACTCACAGCAACCCTTCCTTGGGTTTCTGAGGCATTATCGCTACGGAAGTGGATTGCCCAATCTTCCATCCAAGGACTGGCTGGTAGGTTTGAACCACCAGCCTTCTGGTTAGCAGTCAAATGCCTTAGGCAATGGGGTATTATTAAACAAAAGGATTATTAATTTGTATTTTTCTGATAATTAATGAAACACTTTTTCAAATGACTAGTGACTATTTTTATATTTCTTTTAGTGAAGTTCTTATTCAAGTCTTTGCCTAATTTTTATTTGGATTTTGGCTTTTTCTTAATGATATGGAAAAGTTCTTTATAAAACCTACTTATGAATGGTTTGTGTGATATCTGCCCTGTGGAACTTCACTCAGTCTTTACCTCGTCTTGTCTTCTCTTACTTGTGTCTTTGGATGAAATTAGTTCTTGATGCAATTTTTTTTTTTTTTCTTTCTACTGCAAATTGTGTCTGTTTGATGTGAGATAGTAGACAAGGTTTATTTTCTTTCAATGTAGAAATCCATTGTGTCAACATAATTTATTTAAAAGACCGTCTGTTTGGCTGTGGAACTATGCAAATTGTATATTAAGTAACTATTTGTGGAACTGTTTCTGATCTCTCTGATACATTCTGTTTTGTACTCTTGTGTTAATGTAACACAATTATAATGGCAATTTCATAGTAAAATCTCAGGTCAAATAACATTAATTCATTAATTTATTGACATTCTAAAATATTATCTTGATTGATTCAGATCCATAGAATTCACATATATGTTTAGAATCAACATATAACATTCCATACCCCTAAAAATACTGGATTAGTTACTGGAATTGTATTTAGTTTATTGATTAATTTGAAAGCAATTGACAAGTTAAAGCAATATTATCTGCAAAACCATGACAATTATAATGTTATTTATTTCAGCAATATTTTGTTGTTTCTGTAGGAGTTTTGCATATATTTAATTCAATTTATTCCCAAGTATTTGATATACTTTTAAGTAATTTCTGGTAAATTACAAACCACAGATACTACTCAGTTGTGTCCCAAAACTTATGACCACAATCCCCATAGTTAGCCTCAGACACTGGCTATTTGCTTTGGTGATATTACAGTCAAGTTCATTCTTCCTATTTGAGATAATAAATGTTATACATCTTGTTCCAGAACTTTCTTTGTTTTCAGGCTAAGATTAGAATTCTCCTGAAATTACCTCTTTGACTCTTCTCTGACTTTTTCTTTCTTCACTGTGGTAGTGGTTTATACTGAAAGCAGTTCACCAATAAATCACTTACATAAAAATATCCATTTCAAGCACCAGTATTATGGACTCAGATCTAAATCAATTCATTTACCAGGTCTGTGTTGCAATTTTAGTAAAATTCAGTCCACTTTTTCTTTGTCTTACTTCTTAACCATGGTTTACCAAGATTTTGATTGTATGGCTTACAAGCCATTACAAGAAACTGCATGCACAGCTTATACTCCAGAAATGTTATGTTTGGAATTATGTGAAGTCTCAAAATCCTGCAAATGTCTAAGGAGGATACAGATGACATGTTTGAACACATCTTTCTCTACCATGATTCTCTTTCTTAGGTTCCACAGTACTACAACATGTTTCATCCCAATTTATACAATTTATAGAAGATTTCTGAGTTTCCCCAAGTTGTAAACAACCCTGAATCCCAGGATAACTTTTATGGGAAAAATGAATATGTGCCTTGAACTCCTCTAGTTTCTAATTTATTGTATCATTGTCAAAAACTCCACTGGTTTTTCTCTTCATCAGTAGAATATCATTGACCAGATCACATTGAAATCTTTTTCTGTACTCAGAATCAGCCACTTCTTACATAGAAGAAAGAAGCTAATTAATGACTGTCTGGTGGTGTAGTGCCTAAAGCATTTGACTGCTAACCAGAAGGCTGATTCAAACCCACCAGCCACTCCTCGGAAGGAAGGTTGGGCAATCTTCTTCCGTAGTGATACCGCCTCAGAAACCCATGGAGCAGTCCCTATGAGTCAGATCCTACTCGAGGGCAGTGAGTTTGGATTTGGTTACCTAAAAATGGCTCATTCTTCCTATCATTTTAGTTTATGTAATCTTCATTCTTAACATCTTTAAACAAGTGATTTAAAAAATAAATTGTGTTAAAATGTAACATTTAAAGAGAAATAATTTATGGTTCTAATTGTTGCAGTAATAGGATTGACCTATAATAACTTGTGCATCTTTTATTTGATGACTTTTGTTTTTTATCATTATGTAACATCTCTATTTTTCATAGTATTCCTTTATCTCAAGTCATCATTGTCCCCTTAATGTAGCCATTCAGGCTTTCTTTAGTTTACTTGCGTGCTGTTTCTCTTCTGTTCCTTTTACTTTTAACCTATGAATGCCTTTACATTTAAGGTCTTTTATACACAGCAGATCAGTTTTGCATTATAGCCAATGTGACAATTCTTACTCTTCCAATTGTATTATTTATATCACCTTATTTTATATATTATTCATATGCTATTTTTTCCTATACATCACATCTCTTCTTTTTCCTGCTTTTCCCATTTTCTTTCCTTCTTTTTTTCAACTTAATTGAGTGTCCTGTTTTGTTTTTAACTTTTTATTGTGATTTTCTAGAAAGTTTACAGAGCAAATCAGCTTTCGGTTCAGAAATTCAGCACATTTTGTTTCATGTCATTGATTGCAATCCTCACAATGCAACATTAGTCATCCTACTTCCTCCCTGTGATGCCCATCTCCATTCCTCCACCCTTCCTTATCTTTCCTGCCTCTGAATATTGTTCTTGGGAAAATGCTGCCCATTTTATCTCTAATGATTGATTGTTCTAAGAAGTGAGCACCTCTCTGGTGCTATTGTTCACCTTATAACTCAATGCCATGGAGTCCGTTCTCACACATAGCAACTCCCATTGGGTTTCCAAACTATATATCTTACAGTCATTGATTGCCTCATCTCCCTTCCATGGAACAGCTGGTGTATTTGAGCCACCTACCTTCAGGTTAGCTTCCAAATGCCTTATCCACAACTCCACTAGAGCTCCTTATTGTTCATCTTATAGGCCTGTCTATTGTTTGGCTCAAAATTGAGCCATGAGGGTGAGTTTAGTTCCAGGCCAAAGGATGATTAAGGACCATGGTCTCAGGGATTCCACCAGTCTCTCTCTGAGTAGTTTTAAAGATCTTCTTTTCCTATTTAAGGAGCTCTGGTGGAGTAGTGCCTAAAGGCATTTGGCTGCTAGCCAGAATGTTGGTGGTTCAAACCAACCAGCCACTGCACTGAAGGAAGACTGGGCAATCTACTTCTCTAAAGATTTACCTTGGAAAACCAAAGTGGGTGGCTCTGATTTGCAAACAACTCTATGGCAGTGAGTTTGGTTTTGGTTTGGGTCTTTTTCTATTAGCTCACTAGATATGTCTTCTATTTCCTTAGTGGTGCTCTAGAGTTTATAATATATTCTTTAAAAATTATCCCCACTTGCATTAAAATTACTTCACATAAAATGTAGAAAATTTTAATGATATATATATTTTTTTAGCTTTTTAATACTTTTAATTGTTGTTATTTGCCGTCGAGTTGGACCCAACTCATAGCGACCCCTCCTTGGGTTTTCCAGGCAGTATCACTACAGAAGTAGATTGCCCCATCTTTCTTCCAAGGAGTGGCTGGTGGGTTTGAATTGCCAGCCTTCTGGTTAGCAGTCAAGTGCCTTTGACACTATGCTACCAGAGCTCCCAATACTTTTAATAGACTTTATTATTATTATTACCAGTTTAGGTGTACAGAGAAATTGAGCAGAAAATAGAGAGAATGCCTATATCAAAAAATATTAAGTTATAATAAAAGCAATACAGTCTGAAA
>NW_006922182.1:1106091-1109161 GCF_000298275.1 Orycteropus afer afer
TGTCATGGGTTAAATTTGTCCCCCCAAAATATATACCAACTTGGCTAGGCCATGCTTCTCAGTATTATGTAGTTGCTCTCCATGTTGTGATCTTAAGTAATTATCTTCTATTTTGTGCTGTGTTGTGCCCTCTGTATGTTAATGAGACATGATCAGTGTGGCATGTATCATAAGACACAGCTTTACAAGAACATGCGACTCAAGCTACACCTTACTTAAGTTGCACACTTATTCTACTCAAACCTTTGCTTGAATCACACCTTTGATAAGAGATAATAAGAGAGAAAAACCAGCAGAAAAGGGAAGGAACTTACTACCATTAAGAAGGAAGAGCTAGGAGTGGAGTGTGTTCTTTGTGCCTGGGTTCTTTTTTTTTTTTGTGATTTGTGTGAAAATCTACAAACCAAATCACTTTCTATACAGCAGTTCACATACACTTTGTCTCATGACACTGACTACAATTTACCACAATGCAACAGCTCCTCTCCCACTTCCTCCCCATAGTTACCTCTTTCCTGTGTCCATCCTTTCATGCACTCCTGTCCTCTGAGCTATCTCCCTGTGCATAAAAAGCCCTTCTTTCTCCCATGATTGTTCTCTCCATGGAGTGTATCTACCTCAGGTAAATGTTCAACTCATATGCCTGTCTTCTGTTTGGCTGGAAGCCCCAGGTATGGGTTCAATTCCAGACCTGAAGGGCAGCTAGGGGCCATACTCTCAGTGGTTCCACCAGGCTCTATCAGACCAGCAAACCTTCCCATCTCCCCCCTTTTTTTTCTCCAAATGATTTTGAGTTTTATTCTACATTGCTCTCCCTCTCTATCCAAGATCTCCTACATAGATCCCACTCCAAGTGGTTAACAGTGGTAGCCAGGCACTATTTAGTTCTTCTGGCCTCATAGTCATATAGGCTGTGTATCACAGGTGTACCAGTCGCTAGGACTAGTTGTTTCCATGAATCTTTGGTTTTCTTCATTCTTCTTTGCTCTGGATGAGGAGAGATCCATCATTGCATCTAGATGGCTGCTTGCAAGTACTCGCCAAAGTAGGAGGTGAAACAATGTTTTTTAACAATAGATTTTAACTCACTCATTCCACTCTTTTATTGATGTCATGCAGTCATATATCGATGTCATCACTGTGTTTGATTCTGTTTACTGCTTTACCTCTTGGTAGTATTTGTTGGTCTTTTATTTGGTCTCTGTGTGTGTGTGTGTGTGTGTGTCCCATGGTTGTTGACTGAATACTAGACAAGATTTTTAGGAGAATAATCGAGACAAAGACAAACTGTATTTATTATGGAGAACTGGCAAGTCTGTTCTTTTGGCAAGCTATTAATGTGGGAGGTTAAATTTATGCAGTCACTAGATGAGCAGTGTTTTTCTTTTTGTTGTTCCTGTCATTACCTTCAAGGCACCACAGACCATAAAAACTTTCAGCCACAGGCTGCACCTATTTTGTGTTTAGGATGAGGCCTGGGATTCCAGAAGGCTTTTATTCAGTGTCCCTACTCCTGCCTCAGCTTTCACAAAGACCTGCATGACTCTATCACAAAGGAGGTCTCTCCCCACACAGCTGTCCCTTTACCACTTTTAAATTGTTGTTGCATATTAACTGGTTCCAATCTTGTGAAGGACAGGGAATTCTTGGTTCTCCTGATCCAGTCTCAAGATCATTCAGGCCCTGTTTACCTGATTAGGCTTTATCAGTGTCATTAGCCTATTCTTCTGTTAGTCATTCTTTGCAGTGTAGATTTGATTGCAATCTTTCATGTTGTGGTAGTTAAGGTTGTGTACCAACTTGGCTTGGCCATGGTTTTGAGTGGATAGAAAGCTGGAGGTAATTGTTCCCCATGGTGAAATTGGTAATCAACTACACAGTAGAATCTATTGTGAGCTGGTAGGTAGCTGTCTTCAGGGTGTGATCTGCTTCCAGTATATAAGGAAAAGCTTTGAGAAGTATCTCTATCTTTTGGCACATCTGGATCTTGCATTTGGCTGAGTCTTTATATCAATAGCCTAACATGTTGCCTGACAATCTTGAGATTGTTCCTGGACTTGACCTTGTTCCATGTTGTCTGCTAATCTAGGGACTGTACCATTTTACCTGTTGATCTTGGATTTGTCAGCCTAACAGCCAGCAGCTATGTGAGTCAGAAAAAAAGACTGCAGCTCTATTGGGCCTGGAATAGGAGGACATGCTGAAGCCCAAGGTCTAGGGGCCTTCACCTATCTACAAGAGCCAGCAGTTTGAATTTGGACTTCTAGCTTCCTAAGATGTAAGAGAATTAATTCTTGTTTTTTAAGTCATCCATTTGTGGTATGTATGTTATAGTATTCTAGAGAACCAAGGCATTGAGTGCTCATGAAATATTTTCCATTGAGGATTGAATGAGTTTCATAATGTCTTCAGAATGCAATCAGAAGAAGGAATCCTTTTGTTTTTTTAGCCTATATCTAAAACTTACCTTATTTCACATGTTGAGGAACAGAGCATTTGATTGGGAAGGAAATTAGTAATTCTCTGCATCACCTTCAGCTCTCTTGGCCTTTCCCTTTGACACTTAGAGAGATCCCATAGAACTTCAGTCATACTACCTAACATATTCACCTGAATTCTGCTTCTTGCAAAAAATTTTCTATTTGACTCACTGCTATACATGTCTCATCACCACAATTGACAATTACATTATTTTTTTATTGTGATTTGGTTGAAAATTTACAGAGAAAATTCACTTTCAATACAGCAGTTCACATACACTTTATCTCATTACATTGGCAATTTACCACAATGCAACATCTCCCCTCATACTTCCTCCCAATAGTTACCTCTTCCCTGTGTCCATTCCTCCATGGGCTCCTGCCCCCTGAGCTATCTCCCTTGTGCATAAATAGCCCTTCTTTCTCCCATAATTGTTCTTTCCAAGGATTGTATCTACCTCAGGTAAATGTTCAACTCATATGCCTGTCTTTTGTTTGGCTGGAAGCCACAGGCATGTGTTCAATTCCAGAGCTGAAGGGCAGCTGGGGCCAAAGTCTCAGTGGTTCCACCAGGCTCTATTGGACCAGCA
>NW_006922182.1:1109567-1110736 GCF_000298275.1 Orycteropus afer afer
TCCCCTGAGACTATGGTCCTGAGCCCAAAGGTTCAACTACTTGGTCCCTCTGGGTAGCTGGCTGTAACCAAGCAGTAATTACAACCTTGCCCCTTGTCAGCTCTACTATACACCTGGGAATTCAGATCATACACAAACTTATAGGACCGTTGTCTGCCAACCCTAAATCTGTTCTTGGGTACACTCCCAGCTTCATAGACGTACCTAATGGTTCAGCCTGTCCACCCATCTATCCACCCGTATATCCATATTTGCCTTCACTGACAACACCATACTTTATGTGCAAAAGGGTTCATCTTTGTTCTCTGTACCTCCCAAGTACCTCTCTATGTCTTTCTCTTCCTCAATGCTACTATATTGATCACTCACATATGGTAAATTGCCCTTCATTTCACCCAAATCAATACTTATCTCTATCTATCTAACAATGTTCCCTCCCCTCCACTCCCACCCTTGGTTACCAACAAAGAAATTGTCCTTCCATAGATAAAACTTTCCTTGACTTTTACAATAATGGACTAATACAATATTTGTCCTTTTGTGACTGACGTATTTCACTCAGCATAATGTCCTCCAAGTTCATCCACTTTATGCAGTGTTTTGCAGATTCTACATTATTCTTTAGTGTTGCATAGTATTCCATTGTGTTTATGTACTGCAATGGAGGATTATCCATTCCTCAGTTGAGGGACACATAGGTGGATTCTGTGTTTTGGCTATTGCAAATAGTGCTGTGATGAACATGAGTGTGCATATGTCTGTTCTTGTCATGGCTCTCACTTCTTTAGGACATATACCTAGTACTGGAATAGCTGGGTCAAATGGTATATCTAGTTGCAACTGCTTTCCATAATGGTTGTACCATTTTACAGTCCCACCAGCAGTGTATGTGAGTCCCAATCTCTCCACAACCTCACCAGCATTTGTTATTTTCTGTCTTGATGAACTTTGTTATTAGTGCTTGAGCAAGATAATATCTCGTTGTTTGATTTGCATCTCTCAAATAGCTATTGGGGAGCTCTGGTAGCATAGTGCCTAAGGCACTTGATTGTTAACCAGAAGGCTGGCGGTTCAAACTTACCAGCCACTCCTTGGAAGGAAGGTTGGGCAATCCTACTTCCATAGTGATACTGCCTTGGAAACCCAAGGAGGGGTCGCTATGAGTCGGG
>NW_006922182.1:1111932-1113735 GCF_000298275.1 Orycteropus afer afer
TCTTTGCTGGTGTAGAGGAATCCAACAGATTTTTGGATGTTGATCTTATATCCTGCTACGATGCTAAATCTGTCAATTAGTTCCAGTAGATTTTTGACTGAGTCTTTTGGGTTTTCTAGGTATAGGACCATATCATCAGCAAATAGGATAGTTTGCCTTCTTCCTTACCAATTTGGATGCCTTTGATTTCCCTTTTTTTTTTGCCTTATGTCCCTGGCTAGGACTTCCAGTATAATGTTGAATAGAATTGTTGATAGCGGGCATACTTGTCTGGTTCCTGTTCTCAAGAGGAATGGTTTCAGGGATTCAAAATGGAGTCTCGCCAGTGAGCACGTTTTTTTCCCTCTGGCATCTAAGAACTTTAAGGACTAGGTAATAAAATTTGAATTGAGATTTTTGGGGCTCTGAACAGCTCACTGATCCAGATTGCACCAAACACAGAAGAGCAGAATTGGAGGAAAAGTACAGGAAGATTTTTTTTAGGAAAGAGCTACTGCCAGAAGACAAACGGGCACCTAAGAGAGACCATTGGAAACCTTTCTGGGGCTGTCACTGTCTGCCAGGTGGAGGCAGCAGCTTGAGATCCCTGAGCCAAGAACAAGATCAATTATAGTAGCTTCCAGTGACCAATACAATATTCCAGCGGGCAGTGGCAAAGACCCGTCTCCAGCACTGATTTTGTTGGTAATTTGGGAGGTGAGGGGGCAGTGGGACACGGACACCATTGCTGTTAAACAGGTGGAGATCTCACTGGTACACCAGAAAGACTAACTTCCTCCCCTCCCAGCAGATTACAGAGTGGGTTTGGGTCAGACTGGGTGACACCGTGCTTTTGTTTGCCATGGTTATCAGGACTGAAGATCACTGGCAGGTACTCCCCCAAATCCACCACAGCTAAAATTGCCCACATGGTTGGCTCAGCAGGTGGGCGGTATCACAGACAAGCTCCAGAGCCGGCCATTGCCGGTCAAGTGGGATTGCGTTACAACCACAGGCAGATAGGGCACCAAGAGCAGAAAAACCACAGCTGAGTGCACTCACTCAAATTTTGCCCTGGAGCCGTGCTTTGGCACTGTTGGGCCACAGAGGTGGGGGCTTTGAGTGTGCATGAAATTGGCAGAAATTTGTGACCCTCTAAAAATATGAACCTTTCCTGAGATTGAGCTGCGGTCCTGCAAATAAATACATCATAAATAAGAGCCTGCTCAGGTATTCCCTGGAGTCCAACACACCTGAAATTGTGTGCATCTTCGGCACTGCTGGTGGGCGATACCACAGACAAACTCCAGATCCAGCCATTGGCAGTCTGGCTGGATTGAGTCAGCACTACAGGCAGAAGGGGCACAGAGAATAAAGAAACTGCAGCTGAGCTCGGTCCCCAAAATTTGCCTTGGAGCTATGCTGTGGCACTGTGTAGCCGCAGAGGTCAGGCCTTTGAGTGTGCCTGAAATTAGCAGAAATTTGTGACCCTCTAACTAGAGGAATTTTTCCTGAGGTCAAGCTGCAGTCTTGCAAACAAATACGTCATCAATAATACCAGCTCAAAGTCCTAGAAACTGACACTAGCAACACTAATCTTTCTTTTTCTGCTCCCACCTTCTCCGCCAATAACTTCACTCACTCAATAGAAGAATCCATATTCAGCCAATTACCATAAAACTTCACATTTCAAACTCTAAACCCTCTGTACAAAAAACAGAAACACATTTCCACACTACACACAGTGATTCCACCATCACAAAGAAAACAGCAGAGTGACCCAACACACCTGAATCAATATTAAGATAAAACACACCAGCTTCA
>NW_006922182.1:1114956-1116113 GCF_000298275.1 Orycteropus afer afer
ATCAAAAGAAATAATCTACAAGTCACTGGAATTCCAGAACAGGAAGAGAAAAATAAAACCACTGAGAAAATCATCCAAGATTTGCTGGAGGAGAAATTCCCTGATATGATGAAAGAGGAGAACATATCCATTCAGGAAGTCCAACAAACCCCAAACAGGATAGACCTCAAAAGAAAATCACGGAGACATATCCTCATGAAACTCACCAAAACCAAGGACAAAGACAGAATCCAGAGAGCAGCACGGAAAAAACAAGAAGTTACATAAAAAGATCAGCCAGTAAGAATAAGCTCTGATTTCTCAGCAGAGACCATGCAAGTGAGAAGAAAATGGGATGGTATATATACAACACTGAAAGAGAAAAAATTTCAACCGAGAATTATATACCTGGCAAAACTGTCCCTCAAATATGATGGTGAAATTAGGAGATTTCCAGATAAGCAGAAGCTAAGGGAATTTGTTAAAACCAGACCAAAGTAACAAGAGACACTAAAGGGAGTATCTGGATTGGAAAAACAAAAATAGCAAATATCAACAGACCATTAATACTCAAGACAACATATCCTAGAAACCACAGCTGTGAACATAGCCAAAATAAAATGAGATTTCAAGATTGTGAACAGGGAACCAGGGACATCAATTGGCAAGCGAGGACAACTACAAACAAAAAGAGGGAAAAGACTGTGCAGTTAGAGAACTTTTAAATGGAGAGGAAGCTAAGAGAGTTGCAAGACAGAATAGATTGTTTTAACCTCAGGGAGAAAAGTATAAATCATAGGGTAACCTCAAAGAAAAATGATAAAACTTCATATTACAACTAAAAAGAGGACAAGCACAAATACCCAGCAAATGCTAAAACAACAGCAACACAGGAAATGTTAACAGGATTTATAAACAAAATGAGCTCAGCACAGAAAATAATATGCAACAAAGAAACCAGGAACACCATGAAAAAACACATACCAAAATGACAGCAACCAAATCATACTTGTCAATCATTAAAATGAATGTTAATGGTTTAAATGCACCACTCAAGAGATGGAGAGTTGCAGATAGGTTAAGAAAACAAAACCCATCAATATGCTGCCTACAAGAAATACACCTTAGACACAAAGACAAAAATAGACTAAAAATCAAAGGTTGGAAAAAGATATATC
>NW_006922182.1:1117084-1117598 GCF_000298275.1 Orycteropus afer afer
CTGATGTGGAAAAGTTGAACAGGCCCATCACAAAACAAGAAATCGAACAGGCCATCAAAAAATTAACAACTAAAAAAAGTCCTGGCCCAGAGAGTTTCACTGGAGAATTCTATAGAACATTCAGAAAAGAACTGATACCAATCCTACTCAAACTGTTCCAAAACATAGAGAAGGATGGAATACTCCCTAACTCATTTTATTAAACAAGCATAACCTTGATAGCATAAACAGGCAAAGACATCACTCAAAAGGAAACGAAAGACCAATATCCCTCATGATTATAATGCAAAAATCTTCAACAAAATCCTAGCCAATAGACTACAACAACATATGAGGAAAATCATTCATCATGACCAAGTGAGGTTCATGTCAGGAATGCAGGGATGGTTCAAAACAATTAGAAAAACAATCAATATCATCCACCACATAAATAAAATGAAGGAGAAAACCACATGATCATATCAATTGATGCAGAAAAGGCATTTGATAAAATCCAACACCCATTCCTGATCAA
>NW_006922182.1:1135602-1137750 GCF_000298275.1 Orycteropus afer afer
TTTGTTGAAGTGGGTCTGTATGGTCTTTCTGCCTATTCTGCCATCTTTGAATCCTCCCGAGAATTACTTTCTTATGGTTTAATTTTTTTTCTTCACTTCCTCCTTTCTAATAACTTTACTGTATGGTTTGATTTTTACAAATTATATAACAATTTATAAAAATCTCTTAACATATATTGGCATCCAGTTTTATTCTACCTGTCCTTTTAAATACTGACTATCACTCAGTTACAAAATGGCTACCTGTAGTTACATTTTCATAGTCCTCCACACGTTTTGATACTTTTTGGCATTTTACATTGTAGAGCACTCCATACGACTTTAAAATCTTTTTTATTCTCTTGATTTCTATGGAATACTTGGGAACTCTGGTAATGTGGTGCCTAGAGCATTTAACTGCTACCCAGAAGCCTGGCAGTTCAAATGCACCAGCCACTTCTCAGAAGGAAGACTGGGCAATCTACTGCCATAGTAATACTGCCTCAGAAACCCAAGGAGGGTTTGCTATGAGTCAGACCCGACTCAACAGCAAAGAGTTTGGGGTTTTTTTTTTTTAATTCTAAAATCTTGTTTCTCTTCTCTCCCTCTGTCTTTCTCATAATCTCTTTTGGGAAAATTATTTCAATCTCATGTTTTCTAAATATGTAACTTCTCAATTTTTTTTCCTTTTTTAGCTGCACTGTCCATATTTCTATCCATTTTATTTTGTGTTCATTGCTTCAAGTAATGGTTCAACACAGAATATTTCAACAGATATTTCATACCAAATTCTCTTCAAGAGTTTCAGTTACATATAACTGTCTGCTCATTAGACATCTGAACAATGTACTTTCCTATTTCTTATTTTCTGCTTATTCTTACAGACACATGTTTTCTTCTTCTCAACCCTTGACTTTCTTTTATTGCTATTACTACCATTTTTTAATATTTTGGAATATTGACTTCAGTCTGCCCCATCCCTTACAGTCAGTCATCAATTTTTCTTTTCTTTTTTTTTTTTTATTACTAAATCCCATGATTTAACTTCCATCTTCACTCTTATCATCAAAGTTAGGGACTTATTAACTACTATTTGCTTTTCTAAATAGTCTGTAATAATTCCACTTGACTTCAATTAGTTCTGCTCATTATTATAAGATGAATTACACTAACCTACCACTCTGTCAAAAATACTTAACGGATTATCATGAACAATAGAACAAAACAAAACAAAACCCTTAGCTTTCTGTTTAATGTCTTCCATGAACTTCTCACAGCCTGCCTTTCACCTTCCTTTCAAATCCCTTCCTCTACGTTTCTGATTATTCTTTTTTTTTTTTTAATTAGTTTCCATCAAGTCAGCTCCTATTTATCATTCATTGAAGCTCCTATTTTAATTCATTGATTATTACAACCAATTAATCTATTTGTCAATATTTAAAATCTCCAATCCTGTGCCATTTTCATGACTGTGGATATTAGATTAATATATAATTTTTTAAACATTATACGTTTTCAATTTTACTAAATTTGCTTGCAAATATTTCTAAGCTCTTGTTTGCATTCACTATTAGTTTCTTCTTATGTATGTAACATTGTTACAGGTCCATTTCAAATGTTAACTTCTTTGTGAAAACTTTTCTACAAATGAAAGTTATTATTCACTATTATTAATTGTTATAGTTGGGGTTGTGTGTCAACTTGGCTGAACCATGATTCTGAGTGGTTTAGACAGTTGTGATATGGTTATTCCCATGATGAGATCGAATGTATATGATTTGAGCAGTCAATCCATTGAAAGGGAGTTTCTCTATGAGTGTGGCCTTCTTCAAGTATATATATGTATACATCCTGGGAAAATGAGACACTGTTCTGCAGATCCAGATCATGTTGTGCTGGCTACAACTGTCCACAAGTGAACAATCCATCATTATGTCTAGTACTCTTGAATTTGTCACCCACCGAAGTCAAAACCCCAAAACACTGCCTGCCAACCTTGAGCTGTCAGCCCCTCTAGCTACATAAGTTAGGAAAAGCCTCCAGTTTAATGTTTGATTGAGGAACTTGGGACTTCTTAGCTTCTATAAGAATGTAAGCAATTTTCCTAAGATAAATTTCTCTCTCTGTATATATATATATATATATATATATATATATATATATATATAT
>NW_006922182.1:1137855-1143356 GCF_000298275.1 Orycteropus afer afer
GGCTTCCTAAATTGTTTCTCACTGACTCTGTTTTTGTTCTCCAATTTGATTAATTGTAAAGGCACTGATGATTCTGCCTCCATTAGTAAAGAGAGCCCTGCTAATCTGTGGTGTGAGTTGGCAATATTAATATGCAAGATAACACCACCAATAGAACAAGTATTTTTGAGAAGTGAGGCTCTGAGTGATGACATGTTTGATATTTTCTGCAATTTTGTCAGCATGTGGAATATAAGAAAACTGGTTGGTAGTCTTACTTATGCTAGACAAAGTGGTGAAAGAGTAAGATGAATACAGAGCTGCTGAGTCACAGCTCAAGTGCTGCATAAAAGACCTCAGTGTTTCCAGCTTCTCCCTGAAAGAAAACCCTGCTTCTTCAAGTAACAGAGCTGTTGTTGCCAAAAACCAAACCCAGAGTCTTATAGTAAGGGTGGCTGAATTACAATGCCAACTGAATTGCCAACACTGAATGGTGTCTGAAGTTAAAGTGAGCGATTGATTGGGAAAAAATGGGATCCTGAAACATGAGATGGGGACATATAGGCAGACAGCCAGGAAGATGAGGATATGGAGCCTGTAAATTCTATTGAATCCCTCCCACCTGAAGGGATTACTATAAAATTGTTATCTCCTCCACCTCAGTTTGATGGAATTAACTGCTGGGTCATTGCCTGTGATAGATGCCATGGAAGACATTGTTGAATGTTCTCAAGGACTGGCCTAACCACGGTTTGGTTCTGCTAGGCCTGTAACTAAACTTAAGTCCTAGTGAGCCCCAAAAGGAGTATTCAAAATGTGACTGAGGAACTGGTATGCTACAACCAAAAAGACCTGATTGATTTTGCTAACATGTACAGACAGAAATAAGAATATATGTGGGAATGGCTACTGAGGGTGCAGGATAATGGTGTAAGGAATGACATTGGATCCATCTGAGTCTATTGATTTAGGCCCACTACATACAGAAAGGATCTAATTGTTAATTTGGTTGGCTTACTGAAGCATGGATTATGTTTTGGCCTACCTTAAGTCAAATTGAAGTACCAGACATACTTTGGTATAATGTAGAAGAAGACATCCAGAGGCTTAGAAAAATTAGCATGTTAGAATGGATTTATCATATTAGACCCCTAGACTCAGACATGGAGAGCCAAGAGGATACACCTTTTACCAGTACGGTGAGGAACAAATTTGTGAAGGGAACTCCAGCATCCATGAAGAGGGCTGTGATTGCTATTTTTTGTAAGCCAGATTTGACAGTGGGAACTGCACTACTGAACTAAGACATTTAACTACAATGGAGTCGATAGGACCCTGTGGTGGCAGGCACCAACTGGCAGCAGTTAATCAACAAAGGTAAGGTGGGCATGGTTACCATAATGAGCACCAGAGTCAAAACTGTGATCAGAATACTCTGACTTATGTGGAATTATGACATTGGCTACTTAGGCATGGTGTTCTTAGTAGTGAAATACAAGGGGAACTTACTAAATATTTACTTGATCTCTGTAGACAGAGAATTCTAGGTCACATGCACAGCAATCTAGATTGAATCACCAGAATACAGAGTCATAGCCTCTCAGTAAATTCCCAGACTTGAGTCAGTTTGTAGACCCACAACCCCAGAATGAAAGGAAGGCTGGGTCCCTTGCTGAAGGACCCCACTACATTACCAAAAATTTATGAGGTCATTCTTTCTCCCAGCCTTCCCCAAAGTGATCTGTGGCCTTTGACAAGAGTGACCATTCACTGGGGAAAAGGAAATAATCAGATTTTTCAGGGATTACTAGCTACTGGGTTTGAACTGAAACTAATTCCAGGAGACCCAAAGCATCATTGTGGCCCAACAGTCAGAATGGGGGAATATAGAGGTCAAGTTACTGATGGAGTCTTGGCTCAAGTGAATCTCATGGTGAGTCCAGTGGGTCCTCAAATCCATCATGTAGTGATTTCCTCAATTTCAGAATGCATAACTGGAATAGATGTACTGAGTAATTGGCAGAATTCCTACACTGGGTCCCTGACATGGGGAGTAAGGACCATTATGGTAAGAAAAGTCAAATGGAAGCCATTAGAACTGCCTCTACTTAGAAAATAGTAACCCAAAAGCAATACCACATACCTGGAGGGATTGCAGAAATTATTGCCACTATCAAGGACTTAAAGAATGCAGGGGTGGTGATTCCCACAGCATCTCCATTTAACTCACCTATTTGGCCTGTGCAAAAAGCAGATGGATCATGGAGAATGACAGTGGATTATTGTAAACTTAATCAGTTAGTGATTCCAATTGCAGCTGCTGTTCCTGATGTGATTTCATTGCTTGAGCAAATTAGTACATCTCCTGGTACTTGGTATGCAGCTATGGATCAGGCTAATGCCTTTTTCTCAATACCAATTTCAAAGGACCATCAGAAGCAGTTGTCTTGAGCCAGCAAGACCAACAATATACTTTCACAGTACTTCCTGAGGGATAGATCAACTCCCCAGTACTGTGTCATAATTTAATCTGTAGGGATCTTGATAGTCTTTCCCTTCCACAAGACATCACATTGGTCCATTATATTGATGGCATTATGTTGAGTGGACCTAGTAAGAAGGAAGTGTCGATGACTCTAGACTTATTGGTGAGACATCTGCATGATAGAAGGTGGGAAATTAAACCAACAAAAATTCAGGCATCTTCCATTTCAGTGAAATTTCTAGGAGTCCAGTGTTGCAGGACTTGTTGAGATATTCATAATAGAGTGAAGAATAAGTTATTGCATCTGACTTCCCCCACAACTAAAAAGGAAGCACAACATCTGGTGGTCTCTTTGGATATTGGAGGCGACATATCCCTCATTTGGATGTGTTGCTTCAGCCTACTTATCAAGTGACTCAGAAAGCAGCTAGTTTTGAGTGGGGCTGAGAACAACAGAAGGCTCTGCAAAAAAACAGGTTCAGGCTGTCATGCAAGCTGCTCTGCCACTTGGGCCATATGATCTGACTGATCCAATGGTGCTTGAAGTATCTGTTGCAGATAGAGATGCTGTTTGGAGTCTTAGATAATCCCTTACTGGTGAATTGCAATGCAGACCCTTGGGATTTTGAAGCAAAGCCTTGCCAACCTCTGCAGAGAACTGCTCTCCTTTTGAGAAATAACTTTTGGCTTGTTACTGGATTTTAATAGAGACTGAACACCTAACCAGGGGCCACTAAGTCACCATGAGGCCTGAGCTTCCCAGCATGAACTGGTGTTGTCTGACCCACAGAGTCATAGTTGGATGTGCACAGCAATACTCCATCATTTAATGGAAGTGGTATATAAGAGATCAGGTTTGAGAAGGACCTGAAGGCACAAGTAAGTTGCAGGAGGAAGTGGAAAAAATGCCTATGGTCTCCACTCCAGTCACATTATCTCCCCTCTCCCACTCTACACCTATGGCCTCATGGGAAGTTCCTTACAATAAGTAGTTGACTGAGGAAGAGAAAACTCATGCCTGGTGTACAGATGGATCGGCACGATATGCAGACACTACTGGAAAATGGACAGCAGCAACACTCCAGTCCCTTTCTGGAACTTCTCTGAAGGACAGTGGTGATAGGAAATCCTCTCAATGGGCAGAATTTCAAGCCATGCATCTGGCTGATCACTTTGCATGGAAAAAGAAATGGACAGATGTACAATTGTATACGGACTCATGGGCTTGGCCAATGGCTTGAGTGGATGGTCTGGGACTTGGAAGGAGCATCATTGGAAAATTGGTGACAAGGATGTATAGGAAAGAGATATGTGGATAGATATCTCTGAAAGGGCCAAAGGAGTAAAGATATTTGTATCTCATGTGAATGCCCACCAAATATTGACCTCAGCAGAAGAGATTTTTAACAATCAAGTGGATAGGATGACACACTCTGTGGAAATCAGCCATCCTTTTCCCCCAGCTACTCCTGTCACTGCCCAATAGGCTCATGAACAAAGTGCCAATGGTGGCAGGGACGGAGGTTTTGCATGGGCTCAGTAATATGGACTTCTACTTAGTAAGGTTAATTTGGCTACCACCACTGCTCAGTGCCCAATCTGTCAACAGCAGCTACCAACACTGGGTCTGCAATATGGAAGCATTCCTCGGAGTGATCAGCCAACAACCTTGTGGCAGGTTGATTACATTGGACCACTTCCATCATGGAAAGGACAGTGTTTTGTTCTTACTGGAATAGATACTTATTCTGGATATGGATTCACCTTCCCTCATTCAATGCTTCTGCCAAAACTACCATCTGTGGACTTACAAAATGCCTTGTCCACCATCATCGTATCCCACACAGCATTGCTTGAGATAAAAGGACTCACATCCCAACAAATGAAGTGCAGTGATGAGCCTGTGTTCATGGAATTCACTGATCTTTCCATGTTCCCCATAATCTAGAAGCAGCTGGCTTGATAGAATGATGGAATGGCCTACTAAAAGCAGAGTTATGGCACCAGCTAGGTGGAAATACCTTGCAGGGTTGGGGCAATGTTCTCCAGAAGGCTGTATATGCTCTAAACCTGTAAGTGGTGCTGTTTCTCCAATAGACAAGATTCATGGGTCCAGAAAGAAAGGGTGGAAACAGGAGTGGTTTCACTCACTATTACCCCTAATGACCCACTGGAAAAAATTTTGCTTCCTGTCCCTAATAACCTATGCTCTGTGAGTCTGGAAGTCTTAGTCCCAAATGGAGGAATACTCTCACCTAGACACACAATACTGACTGCATTGAACTGGAAATTAAGAATGCTGCCTGGTAATTTTGGCTTCCTCATGCCTCTGGATCAACAAAGAAGGGAGTTACCATACTGTCTAGTGTGATACATCCTGATTACCAAGGGGAAATTGGATATTGCATAATTGAGGTAAAGAACAATATGTCTGTAATACAAGAGATTCTTTAGGACAGCTCTTAGTGCTACCATACTTTATGATTAAAGTCAATGGAAAACTACAGCAACCCAATTCTGATATGACTACTAATGGCCTAGACCCTTCAGGAATGAAGGTTTGGGTCACCCCACCAGGCAAAGAACCACGACCTGATGAGGTGATTTCTGAGGGCAAGGGATATATGGAATGGGGGGTGGAAGAAGGTAGTTCTGAATATCAAATAAGACTACATGACCAGTTGTAGAAATGAGGACTGTGATTATTCTATTTCTTCATTGCATATGTGCATCAAATATTTTTTTTTCCTTCTGTTATGAACCATGAAATGTAAACAGGGTTAATGCATTTTAGTTGTACGTGTATTAGTGTGTCATGTTAGACATAGATATGACTTTATAATTGTCCTTATGTAGAGATTATATGTGATTAAGGAGATGTTATAACTGCAAAATTGACAAGGGGTAGACTGTGATAGTTGGGGTTCTGTGTCAACTTGGCTGGACCACAAGTCTGAGTGGTTTCAGCAGTTGTGATACGGTTATTCCCATGATAAGACTGGATATATATGTTTTGAGCAGCCAATTTGTTGAAAGG
>NW_006922182.1:1143980-1155466 GCF_000298275.1 Orycteropus afer afer
TATATATATATATATAGGGTTTTTGCTTCTCCAGAGAATCCAGCCTAGCATATTATTACTTATAATATTTTTAATAGCACACATTTCCCACTATAACAATATCATGTCTAGCATGTATTCTGATGCAAAATAGAATTAATTTAATGTATTTGAATTGAATGATGGTTTCATGAGAATTATTATTTATTAAATTTGGAATCAGATCTTCCCTGGAATCTAGTCTTACTTTTGTCCCCTGTTATTAATTCATGGCATCAATGTATTAACAGATAATTCATATCTTAGCTGATCTTTAGATTTTACTTCTGTAAATTATCTTCAGATACTTACCAACTTGAGTTTGAGTGTCAATTTACTCTATGCAGAATATTCAGAAATCAAAGGTTAGAAGTTTAAATAAGAGACACAACTCATCCATTAGCTAGATGTATGATCTTCTGGATTATACTTTCCTCAATTTAAAATTCATATGGTTGAAATAGGTACCACCTATAATAAGTCAAAATATTAAAGTGTTCTAACATCTGAAAAAAATAGAATATACAAGTGATTAGATTTTTTTAATGCTTTTGCTTATAGGGAGCTCTGGTGGCATAGTGCCTAAGGCACTTGATTGCTAACCAGAAGACTGGTGGTTCAAATCCACCAGCCACTCCTTGCAAGGAAGATTGGGCAATCTACTTCCATAGTGATACTGCCTCAGAATCCCAAGAAGGGGTTGCTATGAGTTGGGTCTGACTCAATGGCACATAACAACAACATCATTTGCTTATATCTAATTACTATTAAGAATTAAAGGAGCTCTTGACATAGTGGATAAAGTATTCAGCTGCTAAACAAAACGTTGGGCAGTTTGAACCCATCAGCTGCTCCATGGAAAAAAGGTGAGTCAATCTGCTTCTGTAAAGTCTTAAAGCCTTGGAAATTCTATGGGCTATTTTACCCTGTTCTAAATGGTTGCTATGAGTCTGAATTGACTTTATGGCAGTAGGCATGCTGTTTGAAAAAATAACATAATTTTTTATCCTACACTTTTACTCTCTGTATTATAAATCAAGTAATACTATTTAATTGGATATGACTCATATTGACCTCTTCTTGGGTTTCAGAGGTGGTATTTTTATGGAAGTAGATCACCCAACCTTCCTTCCGAGGAGTGGCCAGTGGGTTTGAACCACCAGCCTTCTGCTTAGCAGTCAAGTGCCTTAGTCACTACGCTGCCAGAGCTCCTATTTATTTAATAAATCATATATATATATATATATTTGTTGTTGTTGTTGTTGTTATGTGCTGTTGAGTCTGACCTGACTCATTGAGACCCCTCCTTGGGTTGTTGAGGCAGCATCACTACGCAAGTAGATTGCTCCATTTTCCTTCTGAGGAGTGGCTAGTATATTTGAACTGCCAGCCTTCTGTTAGGCACTATTCACTGCCATCAAGTCAATTCCAAATCAGTGACCCCCACTGGCTTTCCAAAGCTGTAAATCTTTAAGGAAGTAGATTGCCCCATCTTCCTTCTGTGGAATAGCTGGTGAGTTTATATCACTGACCTTCTGGTTAGCAACCAAAGAGGCCTTATCCACTATACCAACAGAGCTCCTTATGAGGGATATTAGGATATCTTTATTTTCTGAAATTTTATATCCAACCATTCATAATTCAATTCTTCATTTTATTGTATCAAATATGCTGCTATAGTCCACAAATCCATATTTATCTTTTATTCATTTATTTCCTTTATCTTCTAAGATCAACCTTTTTAAACATTAAAATCATGACTGCAATAAAATTTTTTTCTTAATTCTGACAGAAATACCCTTTATAATATCATGTTACATGATAACATCTAACCAATTTCTAAATAAGAAAAAGCATTAATTTTAAATCATCTTTTTCTATTAAATATTTGGGTAATCAGATGGGCTTTTGTTTCATGTCACAAAAGTGAAGAGTTTCAAGGCTCAAGAGGAATTGACACTTTTTAGAATAAAGAATTCCCTTGAAAGGATGTCTTTCCTCTATCCCTCTAGACATTTTATCTACAATTTATGATAAGCTGTGCTTTAAATGAATGTCATCATTGAAATTTTACAGAGAAAAGAGGTTACTCGTTAAGAAGATAAAATCTATGTAAATTAGATTATATTTTGAAACCTATCATTTCAATAACTTTTACTAGCAAACCAATGTGAAGATTAAAAAAAAAAATGTCTGGAATAGTTTATGCAAAACTTCTTGGTAATCAAGCACAGAATTCAAGCATTTATATAAGGATTATAATGGTTTAATTATATAGTAAATAATACACTCTGGTCTTTTTACAAGGCAACATGACTAATTTCTTCACTCTTATTACATCATTCATCTGGCATTATTTGAATGATCATTTTCTACAAATCAAATTGATAATTTAATGGTTGTATTTTATTATTAACATAAATAAAATATAATATTTTAACATGTTGAATTTATTCTTTTAAGTATAATATTAACAAGGAATGTAAAAATATTACTTATAAAATCTCCTTTAAACTTTACATACTAATTCTATAAGTAAAGAGAATAATTAGGAAGCAATTTTACTTGTTTGTTGTTTTATAAATATTGAAATATTTTCATTAGAATCCCTAAATCAGGCCTATATCTTTTTATGTATAGCCATAGTGACTAAAACTTTGCAAACAAGACTATAATTCTTATTTATTATGTCAGATACTTTCAGGTTTCATACAGTAGCCTGAGCACAATAATTCAGTTAATTTACGTATTTAAGTTAAACATTCTTTTCAATGTCTTTTTATTTTAAGTACTATCAGTAATAATGAGCTCTGATGTCATAGTGCCTAAAGCATTTGACTGCTAACCAAATGGTTGGTGGTTCAAACCCATCAGCGACTCTACTCCAGGAAGGGTGGGCAATTTATTTCATAAAGATTTCTGCCTTGGAAACCCAAAGCGTCCACTATGAGTTGAAATCGATTCAATGGCAGTGAGTTTGGTTTGTTTTAACTTGACATCAGTAATAGAACCTCCAAATTTATTTAAAATATATCCTGAAATGTCTTAACTGTGAATTAAATGTGCTTATAGGAGCTCTCATAGCATAGTGCCTAAGACAATTGACTGCTAACAAGAAGGCTGGAGGTTCAAAACCATCAGCCACTCCTCGGAAGGAAGGTTGGACAATCTACTTTCTTAGTGATCCCACCTCGGAAACCCAAGGAGGTGTCGCTATGAGTCAGGGACAACTAGACAGCACATAACAACAACAATAACAGCAAAAAATTATTAGATTACAGCCAATTAATCCACTATATTTGTTAATATTTAAAAAAAAAATTGAGACCAAAGATCAATACTTTAGCATTCACATGGACTCATCTTTACATGAACATTTCTTAATTGAAATTTTGTGTTCACTTCAAAAAGTTATAAAATAACTTATTTGTGTAACTACTGCTATTTTTCCTGTAAATAACTGAGTATGTTTTTGTTGTTGTTATGGGCAGTCAAGTCGGCCCCGACTCATAGCAACCCCTCCTTGGGTTTCCAAGGTGGTATCACTACGGAAGTAGATTGCCCAACCTTCCTTTCGAGGAGTGGCTGGGGAGTTTGAACTGCCAGCCTTCCGGTTAGCAGTCAAATGCCTTAGGTGCTATGAAGCCAAAATTCACTACTATCAAGATGATTCCAATTCATAGAGAATGTGTATTTCTCTTTCACTCACATTTTCCTATCATAACTACTTGAGTCATGTCCAGTATTAAAATGTAGAAGAAATCAGTATTTCCCTACCATGCAGATAATTTAATAGTTAATATTTTAACATTTTAGACATAAAATTCATACTATATATGGTCCAATGTTCTCAAACTTTCTGATCTTCTGGATAAAACAATTATCATTTTTTAAGCACTTACTTTATATATATGTGTATGTGTGTGTATATATATATATGTTAATTTAATGCATATAACACAATTATAAAGCAAATGCCATTATGGTACAATGAGATAGTCTAGTGTCAAAAGGATGAAGAAAAAAATAACAAAATATAATACAGCTAGTAATTAATACAAAAGAGAAAACTTTACATTGGTATAATACAAAGTTAATATTTTCAACCCAAGACAAATGATAACTCAATCTATACATTTCTCTATTGGAGTACTATATTTGAGAGGATTCTTGATTCTTATAAACACTGATGTATTGAAAAACTAATTTCACTAATTAACAATAAAGATAATGTCTCTATTTGGATAAAAGTTGGACAAGCTTGCTTATAGTTTCTTTATATCATATTATCCTCTCAATAGATGAGTTCTTTAAAGTTTTCTAGATTTTAATGAAGTTTGCATATTCTATAAGCTACTAAAATTTATTGAATTCTATTGTTGTTAAATGTTGTCTGCCAGCTCAGACTCATAGTGACTGCATTCATAACAGATCAAAACACTGCCCGGTCCTTCACCATCCTCACAATCACATTTTACATTAATATACGTTTGAGTCCATTTCTGAAGCTGATGCATAGCATTCATTAAAGAAATGCACAGTGTTATTTGGAGAGTTTCTCAAGATTCCTCCCAAAGAGATAAAGGAAGAAGAAATGTAACTTTTAAAGAAAAAATAGACTGTCAATTTTGATGATATCAAAGGAGAATCATACACCATTGATTACCAGTTGCTGATCCAGAGTCATCCTGAATCTGGAAGAATGGTGACATTAGCATGCTGGCCACACATGAGTGGGTGGAGATTTAACATTATAAGGATATGTGCTTTATTCACATTATATATCCATTAACTTTATATATATATTCGGAAGGTCTGGTGATGTAATTTGGCTGCCCAGAAGGCTGGCAGTTCAAATCCACCAGCCAGTCCTCGGAAGGAAGATTGGGCAATCTACTTCTGTAGTGATATTGCCTTGGAAACCCAAGGACGGGTTGCAATGAGTCGGCTCCAACTCTACATTAGTGAGTTTGGTTTTGGTTTTTGGTTTATGGTATATATATTAACATTATAATGAGAACATTTTTGTACCACTCACTGAGCATGCTTAGCCTGCAATCATATGAAATTTTATTTATTCCATGATTATGATGTAATTCCTAATCTATAAAAGAAATGTGGCGAGCACTTGGAGGCAGACAGAATCTGAGGTAATTTTTCTGTCTTAGCTCGTGCACACATTTAATAAAAGCCATGCCTTCTTCTCTTTACATTGATGTGTCTTTACTGGCTTCAGTCATGCCAGGCAAAAGCACCTAGAACTTTGCGGGTAACACATTGTGTCAATCCATCTTGTTAAAGGTCTTCCTCTTTTTCGCTGACCTTCTACTTGAATAAGAATGATGTTGTTTCCCGGAATTTGTTCTTCCTGATAACAAGTCCAAATTACATGAAACAAAGTTTTGCCGTTCTCACTTCTAAGGCATATTCTGGCTGTGTTTCCTTCTTCTTCAAATTCTTTTTGCTACAGTGACTCTCTGTATTTCTTCTAACTTCTTTGATAAGTCTTACATCATTCAATTTTATTCCCACAGGATTTTTCAGTATTGTAACTCAAATTTGATTTTTTTCTTCAGTTCTTTCAGCTTGAGAAATGCATACAGTGTTCTTTCCTTTTGGTTTTTTAGCTTAACACTTTATAAATGAATCTTTCATCTAGACTGTAGCCTATGAGAGTACAAGTCTTCATAAGAGTGATCTATAATGCTTCACAGTCTCATTCATGGATGTTGAATGCTAATTTGGTTTCTCTATTTCTGTGAGTCTGAATAGAGCTCTGCTCAGTTTCTCACTGCCTTAATTGCCTTTTTCAAAACAACCAATAGTTCTAGGGACAAAGGTATACCAGATCCCCTACTCAAGTCCTCAGATTTTCTCTTTCCTCTATATCTTTGGTTTTCTTTATTATTATGATACATTTCCAGTGCTTTAAAACCAATAATTTTTAATGATTGTCATCTCACAAATGTTCTGGTGGTTGTCAATAAGAAATATACTTTATGCAACCTGATCAATAAACCAAAAATGGAATCCCTGTAGTCATTTCTTTCTCTTAACAGTGTCTCTGGACAAACTGAAATTATAATCTATACTGTATAAAAATTATTAGAGTTTTACTTTATGGTTAGAGTAATGTTTTTATCCTCTTTATGTATATGTTTTCACTCCAGTGTGATGATTATATTCCCTTTTTATTTTTAATAAGCTTTGTTGTCACCCCCCAAAAAAAAGTCATGGGATTTCTAATCTCCTGTAATGTAAAATAGAAACAGAATCAGCAGCAGCAGCAGCCAAAGATTTATTCTAATAAGACCAGACATACCACCACCCACTAAAGTATTTACAAACTCTGACATCAACCTCCTCTCCCTAGGTGCTCACTAGTTTTCTGCTGGGTTCTATAATTTGTTGTAATGGCCACACAGAACTCAGAGACAATAGTCAAAATTAAGGGGTTTATTAGGGAAAAAACAAGTTATAATTAAAGTTCAGGAATGCTCAGGATACAATATTACAATCAGGACAGACATGCCTGTCTTTGGCTTTAGCATCTTGGCTTGGCCTTAGCTCTGCTCAGGCAAGTGTTACAAAGTTCTTTTACCTCTGCTGACAGGGACCTTAGGTCACCCCACTCCACCAGCAATTCTCCTGACTAAAGGCAATCAGCTTTCTAGCTCTGTGGCCTAGAAAGACCAACAACATGTCTCATGCCTTTTGGTTCCACTGCCCCCACTTCCCCGATGATCCTCTCTTCCATCTCTCTGCCACTTATCTGCCAATATTTCTGTCAGTCTTTCTGCCATCATCTCAGCATAGGTCACTCAGGTCCAAGGATGCACTCCATTCCCACTTTCTCTCTAGTGATGGTTGTGAGATCTCCACTTATACATCTGGAAAGGATCATTTTAAGCCTAGAAGAATGACAAAACTGACCATTTCCACATTAGGTTTCCATATAATTTATTTCCATAGCCTCACCCTGACAAGGGTACCATGGACATTATTACCTTACTAACAAGCTGTCTAATCCCATTGGTGAACCATAAGCACCTCACATTTTCATAGTTCTATCCAATCATCTGGTGGGTATCACAAAGACCATGACTAGAAGAGCCATATCATGTAATTCATTGCAACACATTTCTCTTTCATTTTAGATTTTTACAAAAATTAACAGGTCCTCTGCATTTGTTTCCCAAAAACTTCCTCCCCTTGGGAGGTATTTTTGTAAATGTGCTATGCCATACACACACACACACACACACACATACACACACATATTTAACAGCAACATGTAACAAAATTTGACATTGTGATGTTTACAAAAATACCTTTTTGGGAGAGGTTCCAATAAGATGGCGGAATGGGCAGAAAAACTACACAAACTCTCATCAACAAAAAAAAAAGGAGAACCAATTAATACAGATAAAGGAGATAATCCTATTGCCCTAAGCTTTGAAAGGAAGACTACAGAAGTGGATTGAACACCAACTAGTAGAAGAACCTACATGAAAACACCAAGAAAGGAAACATAAGTTAACTGTGGTCTGTAAGCGATCCTGCCAACACAGGCAGCTTGGATATTGCCAAGTCATGTTAGAACCTAAGAATTAACCTGAAAATTGGCCCTGCTAACCAGGGACTGCACAGAGGACTGCACTGGTGGCTGATGAATAAAAGGGGGAGCAATGAAGAGAGAGAGACAGTCTGAGCTGTGAACTTTTGGCTGTCTGTAAGGCACAGTAATTTTATTTACAAGCAATTTGACTATTCTGGGTATTTAAAGTGACAATGTTCTCTGAGATTTCAGGGACCTAAGAATACGCTCCATTTGCTGGGAACTGCAAGGATATTTTGGACACAAGGCACTGGAAAGGTGCAATGTTCCCCCTTATTGCTCCTGTAACCTACATCCTCTTGGTGAACGGAAGTGTGTGGCCTTCAGTAACTCCCACCCACCTTCTGGCCCGGTAGGAATTCCATCTCACTCTGTGTGCTCTGATGGATCCTGGGATCCCTGCCCTGCCAAAACTTTTTTTGTTTTATTTTTTTTAGTTTGTTTCATTTTGTTTTAAAATTATTATTATTATTATTATTATTATTACTATTATTATTGTCCTTTTTATTATTATTCTTTCTTCTTCCCTCCCAAGGTTCTAGATATCAACTTTTTCTCTCTTCCTTACTCTTAGAATCCATTTTTTTTTCTTTCTTATGGTTTTTCCCACTCCTTCTTTCTCTTTTTGCATTTTTCACATCTTTTTCTTCATTTTTCTCCTACTCTACATTTTGTGTCTTATTCCTTATTCCCCCCTCCACAGATACTGCTTCTTTTCTTTCGTCCCATTCTCTATGCATATTTATGTTGGCTTTTTAAAGTATTTCTTTAAATATTTTCTCTAATTTATTGTATTTCCTCTTTTCTCTCTTTGTGATTTTTGTTCCTGTCTGTTTATACAGTGTGTTTTGTGTCCATTTGCTTTTACTTTTTTAAAATTTATTTTTGTTATTGTTGGTTTTGTCTAAGTGAGTGGAAGACAGCAACCATGCCCATATGACACAACCACACCCACAACTCCTGCGGATCCACTTACTGAGTGAGAGCCATTACTTCCTTCTTCACCAACTGGCCAAAAATACATGACCACCAACAAGAGCCTGACTGCCACTTAACTGCTCTTCACAAATAGTTAACAGAGATCTATGCAGCCACACTCATTCTCTATCACACCTACCAGAAGACAGGTAGTGAGTGCATAAATGCTGCCAACTAGTGTGTAGAGGAACACAGAACCTGGCTTACTCAGATACAGCCAAAAAGAAAATGAAAATCTTGGGCAAATCACTCCAACACACAATCACCAATTAAATATATATGCAACAAAGTCAGAATGTTTTGGATGCAACAGATCATCACAGTTCAGACAAAAAAGCAAGATAAAGCAGTAGAAATAAGGGAGCAGGATACAGATCCACAACACCTCCCTGAAGAGAAAGCAGAATTGGAACTCCCTGATATGGAATTCAAAAGAAGAATACTTAGGTACCTTCAAATAATTGAGAGACAAGTCAAGGAAAACACTAACAAAATTAAGGAAAACGCAGACAAAACCCTAAAACAACTTCAGAAAAAAAAAAAAAAATTGAAAAAAATGACAAAATAAATGAAAAATTAGAAACGATTGTAAATCTCCAGATAGAAATCTAGGAGATTTTCACAAATAGATAACACATTGAAAGGGCAAAGGAGTAGAATTGAATCAATGGAAGACAGAATTAGTGAGATTGAAGACAAATACCTGAATACTTCTTTGGAAAGTGATCAGTCAGAAAAAAGATCAAAACAAAATGAAGCAAGCCTAAGATTCATGTAGGATAACATCAAAAGGAATAACCTACATGTAATCAGAGTTCTAGAACTGGAAGAGACAAATAAAACCACTGAGAAAACTGTCTAAGGTTTGTTGAAAGAGAATTTCTCTGATATGATGAAAGATGAGAATATATCCTTTCAGAAAGTACAATGAACCCCAAACAGGATAGACCCCAAAAGAAAATCATCAAGACATATCATCATCTAATGAACTAAAACCAATGAGAAAGAAGGAAACCGGAAGTAACACTGGAAAAACAAAAAGTTACTCTGTGAGACTGGGTTCTCTAGAAAAATAAAACCAGTAGAGCTTATATAGAGAGAGAAAGAGAAATTTATCATAGGAAAATGACTCACACACTTACATAAACTGGCAAGTCCAAAGTTCTTGGATCAAATGTCAAGCTGGAGGCTTTTCCCAACTCACACAGCTGCAGGGGCTGAGAAGCTCAAGGTTGGCAGACAATATACTGGCTGTTGACTCCAACGAACAATGAATCCAAGATCTCCAGGCCAAATGGTGGATTGTTCGCTCACAGACAGTTATAGGCAGCACAACAGAATTCCAATCCACAGAAGAGTGTCTCTTTTCCAAGGATGTCCATAAACATAATGAAAGCAGGCCACACTCATGGGGAGAGTCCCTGTCAATGGATTACCTGCTCAAAACATATACATCTGATCCTATCATGGGAATAACCACATCAAAACTGGTCAAATTACAAAGAATTGTGGTCCAGCCAAGTTGACACACAGCTCCAATTATCACAGTTACTTACAAAGGACAACCAATAAGAATAAGCTCTGATTTCTTAGCAGAAACCATACAGGCAAGAAGGCAATGAGATGGTATATATAAAACCCTGAAAGATAAAAATTTCCAATCAATAATGATATCCCAGCAAAATTGTCTCAAATATGATAGTAAAATTAGATTTCCAGATAAGAAGAAATTAAGGGATTTTGTTAAAACCAGAACAACTTTACAAGAGATACAAAGGGAGTCCTTTGAACAGAGAATCAATAACAGAAAACAACAACTGACCATTAATACACAGATGGCATAATCCAGAAACCAACACAGTTATGGAAGTATCCACAGTAAAATAAACTTACAGGATTATAAACAGGGAATGAGAGACATTAATTGGCAAATGAGGACAACTACAAACCAAGGAGAGGGGAAAAATCCTGCAGTTACCGAACTTCTAAATGGTAAGGAAGACAAGAGAGTTGTAAGATATCATCTTGCATTTGTAAGATATCCCAATCTTGGGGAGAAAATTATAAATCACTGGGTAAGCTCAAAGAAAAATGATAAACCTTCACATCACAATAAAAAAGAGATCAAGCCCAAATATTCAGCAAATACTAAAAAATAGCAACGAAGGAAATGATAACATGACTCATAAACATAATGAGCTCAGCACAGAAAATAATATGAAACAAAGAAACCAGGAAAACCATGAAAAACACATCACAAAATGACAGCAACAAAGTCATAGTGTGGGTAATTACACTGAAAGTCAATGGATTAAATGCACCATTCAAGAGACGGAGAGTTGCAAATTGGATAAGAAAACATAACCCATTAATCTGCTGTTTACAAGAGACACACCTTAGAGACAAAGACAAAAATGGACTAAAAATCAAAGGTTGGAAAAAAGATATATCAAGCTAATGGCAACGAGAAAAGAGCATGAGTGAAAATATTAATTTCTGATCAAATTGACTTTAAGACAAAAACCACCATAGGAGACAAGGAAGGACATTATATAATGATTAAATGATAAATTGAACAAGAAGTTATAATCATAATAAATATCTATGGACCCAATGAAAGAGCCTTAAAATACATAAATCAGACTTTAACAGAATTGAAAAAGCAAATAGTTGACTCCACAGTCATAATAGGAATCCTTAATATGCCACTTTCAATAAAAGATAGAATTGGAAAGAAACTCAACAA
This sequence comes from Orycteropus afer afer, assembly GCF_000298275.1. Lineage (NCBI taxonomy): Eukaryota > Metazoa > Chordata > Mammalia > Tubulidentata > Orycteropodidae > Orycteropus > Orycteropus afer. Next base: position 1,155,341 of record NW_006922182.1, read on the forward strand.
AGACACAGAAGAACTAAACAAAACAATTCACCAACATGACCTTATAGACGTCTACAGAGCACTTCACTCAAAAACAGTACATTATACATTATTTTCCAGTGAACATGGAACATTCTCCAGGATAGA
>NW_006922182.1:1156821-1157359 GCF_000298275.1 Orycteropus afer afer
AACATTAGAAAAACAATCAATGTCATCCATCACATAAACAAAACAAAGGAAAAGAACATAATGATCATATCAATCGATGCAGAAAAGGCATTTGATAAAATCCAACACACATTCCAGATCAAAACACTCAGAGAAATAGAAATAGAAGAGATATTCCTCAACATATTAAAGGGCATCTTTGCAAAACCAATAGCCAACATTATTCTCAAAAGAGAGAGATTGCAGCCATTCTCCTTGAGAACAGGAACCAGACAAGGATGCCTTCTATCACCACTACCATTCAACATGTACTGGAAGTCCTAGCAAGGGCAATAAGGCAAGAAAGGGAATTCAAAGCATCCAAATTGGTAAGGAAGAAGTCAAATTATCCCTATTTGCTGATGATAAGATCCTCAAGACTCAGTGTAAAAAACAAAACAAAACAAAAAAAAAGGCAAGATACAAGATCAATATCCAAAAATCAGTTGGATTCCTCTACACCATCAAATAAATTGCTGAAAAAGAAATAAGGAAATAAATACTATTTACAATGGCTACA
>NW_006922182.1:1167849-1185777 GCF_000298275.1 Orycteropus afer afer
CTATTGCAACTCGAGGCTTTATTTCTTTCCTCACTTCTTTCAGCTTGAGAAATGCTGTGTTCTTCCCTTTTGCTTTTCTAACTCCAGGTCTTGCACATTTCATTATAGTAACAGACTTGGTCTGCTTGAGCTGCTCTTTGAAATCTTCTGTTCAGCTCTTTTATCTTGTCGTTTCTTCCATTTGCTTTAGCTGCTCTTTGCTCAATGGCAAATTTCAGAGTCTCTTCTGACCTCCATTTTGGTCTTTTCTTTCTTTCTTTCTTGTATTTTTAATGACCTCTTGCTTTCTTCATGGGTGATGTTCTTGATATTATCCCACAATTCCTCTGGATTTTGGTCATTGGTTTTCATTGCATCAAAGCTATTTTTTAGATGGTCACAAAATTCAGAAGGGATATATTAAAGGTCATATTTTGGCTCTCATGGACTTATTTTAATTGTCTTCAACTTCAAGTTGAACTTGCATATGAGTAGTTGATGGTCTGTTCCACAATCAGCTCCTGGCCTTGTTTTGGCTGCAAATATTGAGCTTTTCCATTGACTCTTGTCACAGATTTATTCACTCTGATTCCTGTGTATTCCATCTGATGAATTCCACATATATAGCCATCATTTGTGTTGTTGAAAAAAGGTATTTGCAATAAATAAGTCGTTGGTCTTGCAAAATTCTATCATGCGTTTTCCAGCAATATTTCTCTCACCAAGGCCAAATTTTCCAACTACTGGTGATTCTTTTTTGTTTCCAACTTTTACATTCCAGTCACCAGTGATAAGCAACACATCTTGATTGCCTATTCAGCCAATTTCAGACTGCAGAAATTTATAAAAATCTTCAATTTTTTCATGGTTGGCTTTGGTGTTTGCTGTGTAAATTTGAATTATAATAGTATCAACGGGTCTTCCTTGTAGGTTTATGGATATTATCCTATCACTGACAGCATTGTACTTCAGGAAGATTGAATATTGTGAAAATGACAATTCTACCCAAAGCAATCTATACATCCAATGCAATCTCAATCCAGATTACATCAACTTTATGGAAAAACCAATCACTACCTTTATATGGAAAGGAAAGAGATCTTGGATAAGCTATTGAATAAGAAGAACCAGAGTAGGTCTCACATTCCTAGATCTCAAAACCTACTATACAGCCTCAGTTGTCAAAACTACCTGGTATTTGTACAACAGACACACAGACCAATGGAATAGAATTGAGAACCCAGCAAAAGACCCATCGTCCTATGCTCATCTGATCTTTGACAAAGATCTGAAATCCATTAAATGGGGAAGAGAATATCTGTTTAACAAACAGCATAGGCAAAACTGGATCTTCCTTTGCAGGAAAATAAACAAGATCCAAACCTCACACCATACACAAAAACTAATTCCAAATGGATGAAAGACTTAAATGTGAAACCTGAAACTATAAAGTTATTCAAGGAAAAAGTAGGGGCAAATTTAGGGGCCCTCATCTATGGGATAAATAGACTATCAAGCATAACCCAAAATGCTCAAACAGCAGAAAACAAACTAGATGAATCGGACCCTATAAAAATTAAAATTTTATATGCTTCCAAAGACTTCTCCAAAGGAGTCAAAAGAGAATCTACAAACTGGGAAAAAAAAATTTAGCAACAACATATCTGAAAAGGGACTTATCTCTAAAATTTATAGAAAATTACAATACCTCAACAATAAAAAGACAAATAATCTGATTGAAAAATGGCCAGAATTCATGAATAGACACTTAACCAAAGAGGATATTCAGATGACCAACAAACACAGGAGGAAATGTTCATGATCATTAGCTGTTAAAACTCATTGCCATCGGATCAATTTGATTTGACTCTCAACAACCTCTCCTTGGGTTTCTGAGGCAGTATCTCTATGGAAATAGACTGTCCAGTCTTCATTAGCCATTAGAGAGATGCAAATCAAAACAACAATGAGATACTATCTTGCCCCAGATCTAGTAGCAAAGTCCAACAAGAGAGAAATTAACAAAAGCTGGTGAGGATGTGGAGAGATTAGGACCCTCATACACTGTTGGTGGGACTGTCTAATGATACAACCACTGTGGAAAGCAGTATGGAGATTCCTTAAAAAGTTGGAATTAGAAATACCATTTGACCCAGCCATTCCATTACTAGATATATATCCTAGAGAAGTGAGAGCCAGGACAAGAACAGATATATGCACACCCATGTTCATCACAGCACTATTTACAATAGCAAAAGATGGAAACAACCTAGGTGCCTATCAACAGAAGAGTGGATAACCAAACTATGGTGCTTACACACAATGGAATACAATGCATAAAGAATAACCTAGAATCTGTAAAATATCATATAATGTGGATGAACTTGGAGGACATTATGCTGCATGAAGTATGTCAATTACAACATGACAAATATTTTATTAGTCCATTACTGTAAAAAGTCAAGGAAAGGTTTATTTATGGAAGGAAATTTTCTTTGTTGGTTATAAGGGGTGGGAGGGAATGGAAGGAAACACTGCTGGATAGGTAAGGACAAGTATTGATTTTGTTGAAGAAAAGGGCATTATACCAAATGTGAATGATCAATGTACCAAATGTGAGTGATCATGGTGGCATTGATGAAGAGGAAGGCACAGAGAGGTGCATAAGAATTACAGACAACAAAGATGAACCCTTTTGCACATAAAATATTGTGTTGTCAGTGATGGCAAATATTGATCTATATGGGTGGATAGATGGGTGGGCAGGCTGAACTATTAGGTATGTCTATGCAAGGACAATGTGCCCAAGACCACATATAGGGTTGGCAGACAATATTTTTATAAGTGAATTTATGTTCTACAAGAATTTCCAGGTATAAGGTGGAACTGACAAGGGACAGGGTTGTGGTCACCTCTTGGCCAGAGCCAAATACCCAGAGGGAGCAAGTGGTTGGACCTGTTTGCTCGGGACCATGGTTACAGTGGACATCAGACTCAATTGGTGTAAGATACTGCACAAGAACATTGTTGCACATCCTACCTTGGCAAGTAGTGACTGGGATCTTAATAGCTTGCAGGTGGCCATCTTGATGCAAAGATGGGTCTCTCCTCATCCAGAGCAAGGAAGAGTGAAGAAAACCTGAATGCATGGAAAGAATTGGTCATAGTGACTGGTACACCATACGATCCTCAGCCTATATGGATATGGACCAGAGGAACTGGAAGGTGCCTGTCTGCCACTTTCAACCACTTGGTGGGGGACCTATATAGCAGATCCTGAATGGAGTGGGAGAATAATGTGTAACATAACTCAAAATCACATACACACACAAATAAAAGTGATCAGATTTGCTGGCCTGACAGAGCCTGTTGGAATGCTTAAGTCTATGGCTGTCCTTCAGGTCTGGAATTGAGCCCATTCCTGTGGCTGCCAGCCAAACAAAAGACAGGCATATGAGCTGAACATTTAAGTTAGGTAGATACACTCTTTGGAGAGATCAATCATGGGAAAATACAAGGGCTGTGTATGCACACGGAGACAACTCATGGGACAGGAGCGCATGGGAGAGAAGGACACAGGGAAGAAGTAACAATGGGGAGGAAGCTGGAGGGAAGTTTTTGCATTGTGGGAAGTTGCAGTCAATGTCATAAGACAAAGTGTATGTGAGCTGCTGTGTGGAAAATGGATTTGCTCTGTAAACTTTCACCCAAATCACAATAAAAATTAAAAAAAAAAAAAAAAACCTTCTGGTAGATGGGGAAGGAAGCAATTGTCAAACAAATTTTTAAGGTGTGTATTATTTGCATAAAATACAGTAATTCACACATATTTGATTTCAATGTATCTTGTAAGGAGTCAATTTTAATTATTTTTCATATGATTACACCAACAAATTAATGGCACTTAATTAAAACTTCTCCACCTTTTTTCATCTTTGATTCCATCTATACTTTAATTTTTGTAGCAATTTAAGTTTCTTTATTCCAGGTTTGAACCTAGCATATATTCTTATCCATTGGTCTATTTCTCTAAGCTTCCTCTAGTTCCACATAGTCTTAATTTCTATATTAGAAAGATAATTATTGATATTACCTAAATCAGTGGACCAATTCAAGGAGAGTAATCCATTTTACTTTGTTAGTATTTTTCAAGAGTTTCTTGATTATGCTTGCCCCTTTTCATTTCCCTGTAAATCGTAGCTTTGGCTTGTTAATTTCCCAAAAGAAAATAACAGTTTATGCTTATTGATGTGTGTTTTTAAATAATAAGCATTACTCCATCGTAAGACCTCCAACCTTCCCAATACTACACTTACACAGTATTTTAAAAAATACTCATTGACATAGAGTTGATTCCGACTCATAGTTAACCCCATTGAGTTTCCATGGCAGTAAATCCTTAAGGAAGTAGATTGCTTCATCTTTCTTCCATGGTGCAGCTGGTGGCTATGAACTGCCAACCTTTTGGTTAGCAGTCAAATGCCTTAGGCACTACATCACCAGATCTCCTCACACAGTATTTATGAGGAAATAATAAAGTACTTTACAGTTCATTTAGCAACAGGAACACTTTGATCAGTATATGACCTGTCTAGTTCTATATCATGTTTTCTTGGGGAATATGCTATAATCACTTAGGGAAGTTGAACTTTTCTGCTGAGCTAAGTTACCTAATGTGGGAGATTATTAGAGTGATTAATGCCATACACGGAGTCCCCTGGATGGTGCAACTGGTTAATCACTTTACTAATTGCCAAAAGGTTTGAATACAATCAGAGGTGCCTCAGAAGAGAGGCCTGGCAATTTGCTTCTGAAAGTTCTACTCTGCCCACATGGGGTAACCATGTGTTGTAATTGATTAGACTACAACTAACTACAATGACAATATGCTAATAAAAAGAATAAAGGATTTTATTTTTCCAGTTTATTGGAACAGTCTATGCATGTGAATTTAGGCTTCAAATATTTGTAATAACAAATCAATATTAAAAATGTCTCACTTTATTCTCCTATGAAACTATGCTTCACAACAATCACCGTGTCATGGATCTGAGTGTGTGGTTTATATCTGGTTCACCTTGAACCATGAAGTATAGCCTCTTGAGGACAAAATTTAATATGGAGTTGATAGCCTTTACACTCTTCTGTTTTGAAAGGGCCCCCGATTTTTATTGAATTCTCTTTGTCTTATAAGTGGTAAAATTTCTATCTCAGTTCTGTTGGTATTCACACATGCAGTTAGGACAAAAACTACTCTTGTGTTCTATTTTCATCAATATGTTCTCTTTTTTTTTTCTCGATATTCAGTTAGAAATTTTCTCATTTAAAAAATTATTTTAAGAATATGGTAGAAATGCATTCTACAATATTTTTAATGTATTTTCAGTGAGAGGGTTGTTCCGAGTAATCTAACCTGTCATATTCCCAGCAACAGAAGTTAGTCCATACCTCCCTTTCGTGTAAATCACTCATAGTACTTGGTATGGTATCTATTTACTTTAAGTACTTGATTAACATATATTAAATAAATCAGACACTACATTTCTTCTTTCCTTCTTAACTCTATTATGAGAAACTGCTCTTTATTTCATCATTGGCTTTGTATGTAGATAAAAATGACTCATATTAAAATAGTCATGGGGTGTGGATGTTGGCACATGTGAGATGCTGTTATGTTGGTACAATCTTTAGCTGGTTTATATGAAAACATTATTAATGACTAATAAACCACATTGGTTCCATTAAAATTTAGGAGTGCAATATGAATTACCAGGGGAAAAAAGAGCTGCATTTTTAAGGTTTTTTCTCATTTACCATAAGAAAGAATCATCTATCACTATTGCAGATATGAGTATGATTGGTTTTGGCCACATTTTAGGCAATAAAAAAGAAAAGTATGCATATATTAAATGCAGACAATAAAAATTGTAAATACCCTACATCAGAAAACTATATAAACCTATACATATATTTTTAAGAAAAAAAATTGCTAAAACTATTCTGAATACTTATGTAAAAAATTAGTTTACAAAAGCTTTCATTTAAGTATACCTATAGCTGATAAAGATGGAGAAAATAAAAAAAGGGGAATAGGAAGGCACACAAGCATACTTAGTATGTCCTTATTTCCTTTCAACACCTGCCAGATTAAATGATTTAAGTAATAATTCCTCCTAATAACAAGAAATATCTATTAAATATAGCAGTGTTTCTTATTTACAGGAAAATAATAATGTATATAATGTGTTAATTTTCTAGTGCTGCTATACTAGAAACATCACAAATGGATGGATTTAGCAAACTTAAATGTATTCTCTTATAGTTTAGGAAGCTGAAAGTCCATATTCAGGATGTTAGCTCTAAGGAAAGGCTTTCTTTCTCTTTTGGCTCTGGGAGAAGGTTCCTATCTACTTTCCACATCTAAGGGTCCAGATTCTCTTGGAAATCTCCACGTGTCTTGGTATCAGTCTTCCCTGGGTCTGGGAGCTTTTTACCACAGGGACCCTGGGTTCAAAAGAGGAGTTCCACTTTAGGCACTTCTTTCTTCTTGGTAGTAAATCCTGCTCTCTGCTCCCTTCGCTCACCATTTGTCTCTTGTAAAATAAAAGATGATGGAGGCCACACCTCAAGGTAACTCTTTACTTTGAATCAGGCCTATCACCTGAGTAAGGGTGTTTCATCAACTTTAATCCCCTTACAACAGATTGGCTAATAACATCAGATTGCATTATGGGGTATGATCAAATCATTAAATAACTGCCATATTACATCATTATATGACTGCCAAACCACTAAGAATCATGGCCCATCCAAGATGACACATACTCTTTTGGGGGAATATTTCAATCTTCCCTGTTATCTAAAATTCATGTCCTCGACACTTGCAAAACACTCTTTAACTCTATCACATCATCCCAAAAGTTTTAAATCAACACCAAGTCGAAATTCCTTCCTGGGGCAAAATTCCTCTTCATCTGTGACTCTAAAGTACAAGTTATCTATTTCCAATGTAGAATAGTAGAATGGGCATAAGGTGGACATGCACATTACAAATGAGAGTGATTGAAGGGAAAGAGAAGAATGAGCACCAAGCAAGTCCCAAAACTGGCAGAACAATTTACACTGGCACTCAAGGCTTGAAAATAATACTATCTTCTGTAAGACCATCAACGCAATGGCCCTGCTCTCCAGACTCTGGGTATTGGGCATGCTTTGTAGATTATGAGGGACAGACACTCAGCTCTGGACTTCAACTCCATCTTACAGGTCCACTGGAACAGCAAATCTGCTTCCTTAACTTTGAATGGTCCAACGGAGTGACAGGTCCTGGCAGGTCTTGTTTTTCTGGCCCTTGGGCATGGCAGCCATACCACCTCATCTTTGGGCCATAGCTCTGGCTCCATCTTCTGGAGCTCATGATTGGTAGTACCACAGTCTGCAACAGTGTTGGAGATCTGACATTGTTACCTGATAGGTCATAGCTGGGGTTCCAACTTTTGAGACCTCAGACGTTGTGACCCTGATCTTTGATGGCAGAGCAGATTTCCTTTCCTGCTCTTTGTATCTTCTGGTTCTGCTTCCAGTTCCCTTGGTCTCTCAACTCCTCAGGCCAATTGGCTTCTTGGGATAGCCTGGGCTCTGCCCTTCTTGAGCAAGTGTTACAACACTCTTTATTTCTACCATTAAGTTCACAAAGGGATGACATTCTGCCGATAATCCTTGGCTGAAAGAAGCTCAGCTCTCTCACTCCATGGGTTGGCAAGAGTAATTCCACTTGCAAGTGCGCAGAGGTACCCCAATCTACCAGGAAACTTCTTACCTGAAGGCACGCAGCTGTCTCGCTTCATGTATCCACCCTTATGCCATTCTGTGTTGGTCTCCTTGTTCTGCTGCTGCTATTTCTCTATCATTACTTCTCACCATGTGCACAATCTATCTCCAGTGTTACAGCTCTGCTCACTTTCTTCTGTGGCATCACCAGAATTACCTCTGTTGTCCATCAGTCCATCAAAACCTCTTCAAGGCATTGTATGTTTTTACTATTAGGCATTTTAAAACTCTTCCAGCCTCTACTTAGTATCCAATTCCTAAACTGCTTTCATATTTTAGGTATTTGTTAGAGAAACAACCCACTCTTAGTACCAAATACTGTCCTAGTTATCTAGTATATCACAGAAATAACATGCTGGATGGCTTTAACAATCACATGTTTATTCTCTCACAGTTCAGGATGGTAAAAGTCCCAATTCAGGGAGAGTCTTTCTTTCTCTGTTGGTTCTGGAAGAAGGTCCTTATCTCCATTAATCATCTGTGAGCTGGCTTTCTTTGGAGACATTCATGCATCTTGGCATTAATTTTCCCTAAATATGAGAGGTCCTTAGTTCAGGATTCTGGGACAAAAGGGAACTCTCCATTCCCAGCTCTTCTTTCTTGATGGTAGTAATTCCTTCCTTTTCTACTTGCTTCATTCTCCTTTCATCTTTCTAGGATTGGCCACACCCTAAGGAAATACCCCCTAAATTGGATCAGGGCTATAATCCAAGTAAGGGTGCTGTATCCACCCTAATCTTAATCTCTTTACAACTAATTGCCTGATGACATCAGATTATGTTACATGAAATTATTATATAATTAGATAATTGTCAAACGATTGAGCTTTACAGCCCAGTCAAGCTGACCCATATAAATATACATATGTAATTTCTTTTTTTGGGGGGGAGTGGTACAATTTAAATGATGGCATGTAAACTCTGTTGCAGACAAAATGATTTGAAGTTGAAATTCAAGCTAATTAGCAATGTATCATAATTATGAAAATAAAATAATTATATACAAGATACTAGATAGTTTAAATAATAGGAGCTTTGGTGGCATAGTGCCTAAGGCATTTGACTGCTAACCATTAGGTTGGTGGTTCAAACCCACTGGCCACTCCTAAGAAGGTTCAGCAATCTACTTTCATAGAGATACTGCCTCAGAAACCCAAGGAGGAGTCACTATGAGTTGAATCAACTCAACGGCAGTGTTTGGTTTGTTTTTATTACTTTAAATAATATTAAAAAGATCTATCTTAATTTTTTATTTTGGAGACAAAGAAGTGGTGAGAAAGATTTTTATAATTATTTAGAGAATATGATTTTGGTGGTAGCACAGATTACTGTCAAGGCTCACAAGTAAGTTTACATTAATACTTTGCATGTCAATCCACTCCGGTATTCATCTGGAAGTCACTCGAAATTTGACTGGATATAAGCTGCTTCCACAAAGTGGAGTCAACCTTAATGACATAGATGGAGTAACACTTTCAGGACCTCCATTTCCTTAGGTGTTATGATTCAAAATGGAAAAGAAACAATTGCAAACATCCACTAATAATCAGAGCATAGAATGTATGAAGAACAAACCTAGGGAAATTAGAAGTTGTCAAAAATGGAATGGAATGGAAAAAGATGTGTATTAAAGTCATTAGTGAGCTGAAAATGGACTGGTTTTGGGCATTTAAAATCAGACAACCACATGATCTACTATGTTTTGAATGACAAATAAAAGAGGAATGGTGTGGTCATGTGATTCTCAGACTACATGACATTGAGACAAGAAGAATTAAATGGTGCCCCAGCTACCACTGTCAACCACTTGGAGAAGGATCTATGTAGGCGATCCTGAATAGAGAAGGAGAACAATGTGGAACAAATCTCAAAATGACAAAAAAAAAAAATAAAAATAGACCAAGTTTGCTGGCCTGATAGAGATTGATGGAATCACTGAGACCATGGCCCCTAGCTCACCTGCAGGTCTGGAATTTAACCCATTTCTGTGGAGTCCAGCCAAACAAAAAAACAAGGATATGAGCTGAACATTAGGTAGATACACTCCTTAGAGAGATCAATCATGGGAGAATAGAAGGGCTGTGTATTCACAGGAAGACAGCTCAGGAGGCAGGAATGTATGGGAGTGAAGGAAACAGGGAAGAGGTAGCTATGGGGAGGAAGTGGGAGCAAAGCTGTTGCATTGTGGAAATTGTAGTTAATGTCATAAGACAAAGTGTATGTGAGCTGCTATATGGAAAGTGAATTTGCTCTGTAAACTTTCACCCAAATCACAATAAAAATTTAAAAATTAAAAAGAAAAAGAAGAGGAATGGTGTGGAACTCATCATCATAAAAAAAAATATTTCAATATCTATCCTGAAGTGCAGTTCTGTCAGTGACAGGATAATATCCATACACTTACAGGAAAAACCAGTTAATACTGTTGTTGTAAAGTGCCATCAAGTTGGACCCAACTCATAGTGACCCCTCCTTGGGTTTCTGAGGCAGTATCACTATGGAAGTAGATTTAAGCACCAACCGCCAAAGCCAAAGATGAGGAAATTTAAGATTTCTACCAACTTCTGAAATCTGAAATTGACCAAAAATTCAACCAAGGTGTATTGATTATTACTAATGCAAACAAACCCAATGTACCCCTGTCAAGTTGGATCTGAGTCATAGCGACCCTTCCTTGGGTTTCCAAGGTGGTATCACTACAGAAGTAGACTGCACAACCTTCCCTCTGAGAAGTGGCTGGCAGGTTTGAACCATCAGCCTTCTGGTTATCAGCCAAAATGCCTTAGGCACTATGCCACCAGAGCTCCTTTGATTATTACTAGTGATTGAAATACAAAAGTTGGAAACAAAGAAGAATTGCATGCAATTGGAAAATATGGCCTTGGTGATAGAAATGACACCAGAGATAGCATGATAGAATTTTGCAAGACCAAAAGCTTATTCATTGTAAATACATCTTTTCAACAACATAAACAGTGACTGTTGACCTCACCAGATAGAATATACAGGAATCAGATCATCTACATCTATGGAAAGAGGTAATGGAGACGCTTAATATCTTCAGCCAAAACAAAACCAGTAGCTGACTGTGGAACAGACCACCAACTGCTCATATGCAAGTTCAAGTTGAAGCTGAAGAAGATTAAAACAAGTCCATAAGGGCCAAAGTATGTTCATGATTAATTCTTCCTAAATTTAGAGACCATCTAAAGAATAGATTTGATGCATTGAACACCAAAGACCAAAAACCAGAGAAATTATGGAATGATATCACGAACACATACACACAAAAAAGCAAAATATCACTTAAAAGACAGGAATGGAAGAAAAAAAACATAATGGATGCCAGAAGAGGCTCTGAAACATGCTCCTGAAGAGAGAGTAGCTACAGTAAGTGAAAAAAATGACAAGATAAAAGAGCTGATCAGAAGATTTCAAAGAGCAGCTCAAGAAGACAAATTTAGTTATGATAATGAAAATATGCAAAGACCTGGAGTTAGAAAACCAAAAGGGAAGAACATGCTTGGCATTTCTTAAGTTGATGAAAAACTTCAAGTCTCAATTTGAAATATTTAAAGATTCTGTGGCAAAAATATTGAATGATGCAGGACACTTTAAAAGAAGATGGGAGGAATACACAGAGTCACTGTACCGGAAAGAATTGGTGGATGTTCATCTATTTCAGGAGGTGGCATATGATCAAGAACAAGTGGTACGAAAGGAAGAAGTTGAAGCTGCAAGGAAAGAATTGGTGAAAAACAAGGATCCAGGAATTGACAGAATACCAATTGAGATGTTTTGACAAACAGTACTGCGCTGGAGGTACCTGACCAAATAACAGGAAGACACATATATGTACCCATTTCTAATAAAGGTGATCCAACAAAATGTGGAAATTATCAACCAATATCATTAATATGTCAGGGAAGTAAAATTTTGTGGAAAATAATTCAAAATTGGTTGCAGCAGTATAATGACAGGGGACTTCGAGAAATGCAAGCTGGATCCAGAAGATGACACGCAATGAAGGATATAATTAATGATGTCAGATGGATCTTGGCTAAGAATAAAGAATGCCAGAAACCTATTTCCTTGTATTTTATTAACTACGCAAAATCATAAGACTTGTGTGGATCATAACAAATTATGGATAACAATAAGAGGAATAGGAATTCTAGGAAACTTAATCATGCTCATGAGAAACATGTATATAGACCAGGAGGCTGTCATTCAAACAGAACAAGGAGATAATGTATGGTTTAAAATCAAGAAGGGTGTACATCAGGGTTGTATAATTTCACCATACTTATTCATTCAATCTGTATGCTAAGCAAATAAACCGACAAGCTGAACTATATGAAGAAGAAAGTAGCATCATGATTGGAGGAAGACTGACTTATTAACAACATACAATATGCAAACGACACAAATATGCTTGCTGAAAGTGAAGATGACTTGAAGCATTTACTGATGATGATTAAAGACTGGAGTCTGCAGTAGGGATTATACCTCAACATATAGAATACAAAACCCTCAATACTGGACCAGTAAGCAACATAATAATAAATGGGGAAAAGATTGAAGTTGTTAAAGATTTCATATTACTTGGTTCCAAAATCAGCACCAATGGAAGCAACACTCAGGGAATCAGATGACATACAACACTGGGCAAATCTGCTACAAAAAAGCTCTTTAGAGTGCTGAAGACCAAAAATGTCTCTTTGAAGATGAAGGTACACCTAATGCAAGTCATAGTATTTTAGGTAGCCTCATATGCATGTGAAAGCTGGACAGGGAATAAGGAAGACCAAAGAAGAGTTGATGCTTTGAATTGTGGTGTTGGTGAAGAATACTGAAAGTACCATGGGCTGCCAGAAGAACAAACAAATCTGTCCTGGACAAAGTGTATCCACAATGCTCCTTGGAAGGATGAATGGCAGGACTTTGTCTCACCTACTGTGGTCATGTTATCAGAAGGAGCCATTCCCTAGAGAAGGGTATTATGCTTGTTAAGTTTGAGAATCACCAAAGAAGGGGAAGGCTCTCAATGAGATGGATTTATACAGTGCCTGCAACTATGGCTTGGGTATAGCAAGGATTATGAAGCTCGCACAGGACAGGGCAATGTTTTGTTCTGTCATACCTAGGGTCGCTATGAGTTGGAATTGACTGGACAGCACCTAACACCACCACCAACAATGTCAATATACCAAAAAAAAAAAAACAAACTCACTGCCATCGAGTCAGTCCCAACTCATAGCGGCCCCTCATTAGGTTTCTGAGGCAGTATCTCTAAGGAAGTAGATTGTCCAGTCTTCCTTCTGAGGAGAGGCTGGTGGGTTTGAACCACCAGCCTCTTGTTAGCAGTCAAATGACTTAGAAGCTATCTAATCATTTCAAGTTGTGAAAAAGTTAATGGATTTTCTTGATGTGTTAAATAAAGCCTTTTTCTTTTGGGATTAAACACATTTCATATTTGAGTTGAATCTCTGTGGCTTGTCAGTAAATAAACTAGGTCATGGTTAATTGTGATAATGTTATTTAAATTCATCATATGGAATTATTGTTCTCATAGAGAAAAGATACAAAAGCATATTGAATATGATATACAATAAAAAAAAAATAGAACTTTCCTTCTCACTCCTGGACAATTTTTAATGAGAGAACCCAAAATTAATGATAAAATATTTAAATATTACCAGTCACAAAAGCAAAGGAACTACTTTATTTTGTCTACTTACACATGAAAATTTTTTTATAGGAACACATAAGGTATGAAATCTTCCTTAATTGTCATTAGAAGCAAAATAATTAGAAGAATTAAGGAAAAATGCAATAAAAACACTTTGCTACAGGCGTTCCTTGACAAATTTGATATTGACATATCTTTAGAAACTATTTGCATGTTTTATAGATATTCAGCAGAGTGATTTTGAAGTGTTTGGTTCTTCTGACTTATAATTGCAGTTAGTATTTTAATTTTCCACTTGTGTTTATTCCCCAGAATTAAGAGAATATGAACTGTATCCCACAAAATAGAGATGAAACCTAATGAAAACTGATTCTTAAATGAGATGTGTGCTTTATCATAAGCTGTCAAAGTAATATGAAAAATGCATTGTTGTTGAGTAAATACAGAAAGAAGACATCACGTCACCCTCCATGATTCAATTATGGTCATTTGCATTTTACACCTTGTTTTGGTTATCTAGTGCCACTCTCTGCTATTCATAAGGTTTTCCCTGGCCAATTCTTTGAGAAGTGGTTGGCCTCTTCCTTCTTCCTAGTCTGTCTCATTCTGCAAGCCAGGCTGATACCTGTGCACCATGTGCACCTCACTTCATTGAAAAAACCAGTGGCACAGTCTCAAGACTCACAGCAACACGTCACCACAGTAAGACAAACTGACAGACAAGTTTGTCTCCCTTAGCTGTTGGAAACCTCTCCAAGCACACTTACCTGGATCCCTGTGGCTGACTCCTTGATCTGATCTGGTCTCCTTGGCCTTTTCTGTACTTTCCCTGCTTTCCCACCTTGCTGTTTGTGGGCATGGCCTGGGTTCCCAATCCTCACCTGGCTCCCTATGGTTGACTTCTTGACCTATTCTGATCCCATCTGCCTTTTCTGTCCTTTCCCTGCTTTCCCACCTTGGCACTTGTGGGGCATGGTCTGGGTTCCCATGATGGCACAAAGGCATTTGATTGTGTCGATCATAACTAATTATGGATAATATTGAGAAGAAATATGAATTCTCTAACACTTGATTGTACTCATGAGGAAACTGTACTTTGACCAGGAGGCTGTCATTCAAATGGAACAAGGGGATACTACATGATTTAAAATCAAGGAAAGGGAGTGTATCAGGGTTGTATCCTTTCTCCATACTTATTCAATCGATATGCTGAGCAAATAATCTGAGAAGCTGGACTATATGAAGAAAAATGTGGCATCAGGATTGAAGGAAGAATCATTAACAACCTGAGATACACTGACAATACAACTTTGCTTGCTGAAAGTGAGGATGACTTGAGCAATTTAGTGATAAAGATTGAAGAATACAGTCTGCAGTACGGATTACATCTCAATATAAAGAAAACAAAAATCCTCACAATGGGACCAATAAGCAACATCATGATAAATGGAGAAAAGTTTGAGGATATCAAAGAATTCACTTTGCTTGGTTCTACAATCACCACCAATGGAAGCAGCAATCAGGACATTAGACAACACATAGAACTGGACAGGTCAGCTGTGAAGGAACTCTTTCAAGTGCTCAAAGAGATGGATTGACACAGTGGAAGCAACAACAGGCTCAAGTATAGCAAGGATCATGGAGCTGGCATGGGATTAGGTGGTGTTTCGTTCTGCTGTCCATGGGGTCACTATGAGTTGGAAATGACTCAATGACACCTAACAACAGTGCCACTCTGACAGGAATATACCACAAATGGTCTTGGCTTGAACAAACAGGAGCTTATTCTCGTACAGTTTGGAGGCTTTAAGTCCAAGTTCAAAGCACCAGGCTCTAGGAGCCCCTCCACCCTGGGCTTCAGCTCTGCCTTTTGCTCCCAGCCCTTTGAAGCTAGAGGCATCTCTTCACTCACGTAGCTACTGGCAGCTGAGGCTAACAAGCCCAAGGTCAATAAATAAAATGTCACAGTCCTGATGTTACCAAGCCACATGGCAGGCCATTAATTCAAGTCCATTGAAAATCCCAAGACTGGCAGAGCATGGCAGGCTGCTGAGCAATGGCATGGCTACATGCAGGGTTCAAGCATGCCATAAGTTAGAGACCCAAGGCTTCTCCTTATATACAGGAATCAGACCACATTCCCTAAAGCAGCTGCTCAGCTATTCACAGTAGATTCCACCATTTACTGGATCACCTGTCTCATCATGGGGAATACTACATTCAGCTGTTCAGACATTCAACCAGGCCCAGCCAAGTTGACACACAAACTGAACTACCACACCCCTGAAAGTTATTTACACTTAAAAAATACTCTACAGATTAGAAAGCATATGCTATTAGAGCTCCCTGTTCATGACACTTCAACTGGTTAAATTATCCTCAACCCCATTACAAGTCAAATATTTATAAATATGTAGTTGGCATGAGATTGCCTATTTCATATTAACCTGTCCTTTATTGAAAGATCAATATTAACTCATTATCTCCTCTTATACCTTCTATTTAGATTTCCTTACTGAATTTATCAGGAGTCTTAAATATATCATACATCTTACTTGTCACTACAAGTATTTATCAGTTCCTTCTAAGACTTTACTCAGAATTTCATAATAGTAAAGTTTGGATATCAAAAATACCCCTAAGGAGTTCAAACAAGATGATGGAATAACCAGACAAGCTACACAAACTCTCTGCAACAAAGCAATGAAAAGCCAACTGAAACTAATAGAGAAGATGATAATGTAACCCTGAACTTTGAAGGGAAAGATAAAGAAGTGGATTAAATAGCATCTAGTAGAAGAACTTGAATGAAAACAGTGAGTAAGGAGACAAACTAAACTTCAGATTGCTGACTATCCTGAGGATACAGCCATTTTAAATATTTGCAAGTGATGTCCCGGTAGCAACCTAAGAATTGCCTATGATCACCAAGGACTACATGGACAAGCACTGCATTGGTGCCTGACAACCAGAAAGTAAAACAGCAAAGAAGGAGACAAACAGACCTATGGACTCCAGCTATCCTGAGGGAGCAACCATTTTGAATATTTGCAAGTGTTATGGCCATTTTGAATATATGCAAGTGGCATTTGTACCTGGATAGCTACCTAAGAATAGGCTCCACTTGCAGAAGATCAAATCAAAAACCAAACTCACTGCTGTTGAGTCAAATCCGAACTCATAGCAACTCCTCCTTTGGTTTCTGAGGTGTTATCTCTATGGAAGTAGATTACCCACTCTTCCATTGGAGGAGTAGCTGATAGGTTTGAACTGTCAGCCTTCTGGTTAGCAGTCAAATGCCTTAGGCACTATGTCACCAGAACTCCTGTCCTTGAGGAGAACAGCATGGACAATTTCACTGGAGGCTAATGACTTGAAAGGTCCAGTATTCCCATTGTTACTCTTACACTCCACACCCTCTTGGTGAAAAGAGATGTGGCCTGCAACCACCTTCTTGTCCAGCAGGAATTCCATCCTGGTTTGTACCCTGACACAGCCTGGGTGCTGTGCCCCACACTCCACAATTTATTTTTTGTTTGTGTCTATATTATTCTTTTTATTGTCCTCCTTTCACTTTTGTTTTTCCTTACACTGGTTCTTTTTTTTTTTTTTCCGGGTTCCCTTCTTTTTTCTTTCTTTGAGTTCTTTCAATCCCTTGTTTTTTCCTTTTGCAGATTTCCCAATTTTCCTTTATTATTCTTTTTCTTTTGCTCTTTTCTCTCATTCCTCCCTTCCCAGATATTTTGACTTCCCCCCTCTTTTTCTCTTTCTTTTTTTATCCTTTGCTATTATATTTTTCATTTGTTCTCTTCTCATTTATTGATTTTCTTTTTTTTTATTAGTCATTATTCCTCTTTGTTTATGTGGTTTGAGGTTTTTTTTTTTTTTTTCCATCTGAGTGGAAGACTACAACCATTCCCAAACAACCCAACATACATCCACATCCTGCAGCCCCACCTACTGAATGAGGGCCACCACTTGCTTTTGCACCAATTGACCAACAAAAGATGGTGAGCAACACAAGCTAACTCACCTTCAAGTGCTCTTTACATGTAGCTAACAGAGATCTGTGCACACACTCTGATTCTCCATCACACCCACCAGGAGACAGGTTGTGAGTGCCTAAGGGCTAACAACTGGTGAATAGAATAGCACAGTACGCTGCTCACACATATGTATCAAAACAAAATAAAGGAAAAAAACAATTAAAATTTTAAAAAAATTCTTGCACAAATCACACCAATATACTACCACAAATTAAACATAAATAAAACACCATTGCAATGTCTTGGAGACAACAGACCATCCCAGTTTAAATAAAGAAGCAAGATAAAGTAGTGCAAATAAGGGAACAGGATACAAATACAAAAATATCCCTGAGGAAGAAGCAATATTTGAATTTCCTGATAAAGAATTAAAAATGTATAT